>NC_056628.2:133888353-134050853 GCF_002870075.4 Lactuca sativa | reverse complement strand
CGCGTCGTAAAACGCTCAGACGACGCGCAAATGCGTGTCAAGGAAGGCCCTGTCATAAAGAGAGACGTCGCGCATTTACGACGCGCGGTTATGACACGCAATGCGTATCAAGGAAGGCCCTGACATAAAGGAAGACGACACGCATTTGCGTGTCGTAACCTTACGACGCGCGTGTTTATGACACGCAATGCGTATCAAGGAAGCCCCTGTCAAGAAAGGCCATGTCATAAATGAAGATGACACACATTTTTGCGTATCAAGGAAGCCCTTGTCATAAAGGAAGACGAAACGCATTTTGCGTGTCATAATTTTAAATATTTTTAAAATTATATATTTTTTGATAGATTTACTAATTTTCAAATTAAATAACACATTAAAAGTCTAATAATACAAAATAAAATACCATAAACACTAAGAATAATTCATTGCACTAATATGTCAAATACAAATAATCATTCCAATATTAAGTAAATGTAACACATTGCTAATATTTCATAATATTTATTATACAAGAAATATGAAAAAATTGAAATCCCTGAGATTAAAAGTACTAATAGAAGCTTCACGTGAGATACATACAGTTGGACCAGTAAGCAAGGATGTTCCCGAATCCATAATAACAGCACAAGAACACGTATGCGATATCTTCTGCTAGAAGTTGTCAATCACTACTAGAAAAACAGCCTTTTACGACGCTCATTGCGCGTCGTAAAAGTATTTATATTGCCTGCAAAAAAAAAAACATAATTACAAAATAAGTGTGAAGATGGATTATTACAGTGTAAGAGAAGTAAAGAACCTTGAGCTTCCTCCAATGGGACACATGGGTAGTCAAACTTGATACACTTTGCAACACGTATATCTCCCAATGCAAGATCAACATTAAGGTAATGGGGAACAACATCAACAAAAATCATATAATATTTATATACCCCTAGACTAGATAGAGTTTTGCTACAAATAGCAACCTACTTTATTTACTCTGTTTACCAAACCGATGTATGGGAATGCAACCTGCTTTACTTTACTCTCTTATGGTATATGAACAGGATTAGGATTGGTTGTGTTTGCTATATTTTGGTAAAGCGCATTCATTCATTCATTCTCATGTGTTTTGCACATAGAAGACATTAGACTTAGATGAGAGCTTTTTGGGTTTGGATGATAGACTAAAACTTAATAAATGAATGAATGAATGAGGATGACCTTTGATCTAAACTGAAGAGCTGGATCGGTACTTCGGGAAACAAGCCTATTAAGTGGAAGCATCTCATCAATTTCAGCACGTGGAACCTCAAGCCTCATTCTCCAGCGACCCATAGAAGATATCACACTCCCTAAATGACCAGCCATTGCTCTTCTTAGTAAGTTCCCTTTTCCTGTTTCTTTTCCAGCCCGTGACCCGGGCAACACATATTCGCCTTGAAGCTCATACCGGCTATTGCTTTGTTCCAAAACAACCTTCTCAACAGTTAGCTGAACCAAACTAACATTAAACTATCAAAGGGAAAACTAAATATATAACTATTATTTGAAACAAAACATCTGATTTAACTCAACTACTAACCACATCCCTGCTCCAGGTTCGCCTAACACACCGTTGAACCTTGGATGTAATAAAGAAAAGATTCCATGGCCCCTTCTTTTCTGGAAATTAAGTTGCACTTCTGCCTGAAACAAAAGGAACAAACAAACCACTTAAAACCTGCTAGATACAGTAACCAAAAAAATCCCACCCAACTAATCATACTTAACACTACAATCCTCCAACCATTCTCTACCAAGTGTTACTATAGTGTTGACTAGACACACAATAAGGGAATGAAATTGACCACTAAAAATAACCAAAAAGAAAAAGGATAAAGAAGCAACTGGTTTCATATTTTCCTATCAACTGTGTGTGTGTCCGGTCCGGATAAATGATGTTTAAACTTTTTCACTTTAGGAGAGGAAAGGAGGATGAAATACATTGAAATGATTATTACCTGCTGAAGGAATAGGAGTTGCTACAACAGCTGCAAATTTTGAAATGAACACATAAATGGTAAGAAAAAATCACGAAAAATTAATTCTTATACAAACCAAAAGAAAATGTTGTTGTATCAATCTACCAACCTTAACTTAGATATCTCTTTTCTTGTTTATAAAAGTTTTTTTGATGAAAAGTTAGAAAATGGTAATGTTGTCAAAGTGACATTTTAAATCCCAAATCAATTGACAAAAGATACAACAAACAAAGCAGAAACATAAAAAAAATGAAATTGAAATTCTTCCCATTTCTGCCAACCAAAGGCAGAATAGATTATAATTCCTTCAAATTCCAATTCCTTTGACAGATTCCAGATCCATCTAAACAATCAGTCCGCAACATAGAATTTAGAGTGGTTAGAGGCTATTATTGTTAGTATAGTTATGAAGTCATCAGCTGCTACCATTAAGATTAGAGTGGTGGCCAGAAACACAACTCAGTTACTTTATGCTTACTTCTTGAAAAAAAATACATCTTTGTAATACATAAATATAGAACTAAGATGTTATAAAATGAAAATAGATGTATGTAAGTTGTTGCATGCTAAAATTGTAATACTTCAACTGGGAAAAAGATACTCACATGATATTGGGTATCAACAGGGATTATTTGAAAACTAGTTGCAGCAATAAACTGTAAAAGGAGTATAAAAGTAAATTGACTGCAACCAACAGACATTGTATCTATTCATTAAATTTAATTAATATAATTATAATAACTAATGTGCAATACTTTCTGCATTAATAAGATTGTGAAATTGATATATCAATTATCAAGTAATTTCAGGGCCTCTAGACACCTTCATTTGATCAAGTGTGGAAGAAGCAACAATTGGGAGGTAAGGAAATTGGAATAATCCAGCACAACGATCTTCGTAGCCTCCTATGAGGGCTGATGGAGGTGTAGGAGGGAATTGCACTAATCTTTCAGGACAACTATTTCCTCTCCAAAGGAAAATTACTCACATGTCTTCTAAGGGATGAGATGATGATTTAAGTGATGAGCATTTTGAAGTTATTGTCACTAGAACATGATTTTTAGGTTTGGTTTGTTTTTTTATATAAAAAAAATCAAACTGAAAAACCCAAAACGTTGTTGTTAATAAAACTACCATATAACATGCGTTATTAAATTTCTGACATTTAATCAAGAATATAATGGATATTATGTACTACAAAAAAAATTAAAAAATTAAAAAAATATAAATGTCCATAAGAGATGGTCAAACCAAACCTATTAAGCCCTGGCATTTTACAACCTTTCCCTCATTTACTTGTTTCCTTTGATATCCCTAAGCATGGAAACAAGATTCTCAAGTTAAGATGTTTATGCAACATAAATGAGTTTTTTATGAGCTAAAGAACCTAGATTTTGATATATGAAACCATGTCAAAATAGAAACATACATACAAGATCTGAAGATATTGAATCAGTACATATGTATAAGTTAAATTTTGTAAGTCAACTTATTATACCCTTGAGAGCTTTAGGAACAACAACCTCTCTGGCACAAAGTTGAACTAGGACTATGTTTTGCTATGGTTTCAGAACATATTGGCTGCCAATTAACTGCATAATGCCAAAAAAACATAAGTTATGAACAATTCGGAGTTTATAGGTTAAATAAATACTAGACACCTTATTTTTTTAATAGTGCAGACAGAGGTCTAGATAGGAAAAAAAGGCTACTAAATTTATATGATAAACATGTGATTCAAACATTCAACTATTCACCCAACACTACTTTAGTAGAACTTGGTGAATCACAAAACCAATTGATAAGAGATTTGATAAGCTCAAATTAATTAGTTTGAACAAGATCTGGAAGACATGAGTTGAATTTGCTTTGATAATCAAGATCCAACAAGTACATAGATTGTTCCATTAAATTATCTCTTCACCTGGTTCCATTTAGAAACTTAGCAGAAAAAACAGAAGAGCATGATTAACTTGCCATATGTCCTATTTTGGTATCCTTTGTTACTGAAAAAAATGTGTTCTTATTTAGAAAAAATAATGAAACAAGCTTATACAATAGTGGTAATTAGCAGAATCCACAGGGGCAACATACCCATTTGCATCCTTTATGAAATTAAGGTCTAGAACTTCTTCTTTGAAGCATCGTCTCCTTCAATGTATCCATCACAAACAGATAAAATAAAGAAAATTTGAGACAAAAATCAATAAGACCTTTAAAGGTCAAGATGCAACTGTTGGTTGTGGTTGAACAACTAGAATGGGCTACTTTATTGAGGTCCCAACGCTTTAATGTGTTGTCTGTTGATGCAGAAATAAGGGTTCCATGATCCAATAATTTCATAAAACTAACAGTTGTGTCTTGACCAATCAAAGAACACAAAGGGGTGGAAATATTCCTCAAATCATAACAGTAAGTTCTATAATCAGTAGACCCAAAACACAGCAAATGATAAGAGTAAGGAGAGAACTGGACAGAAGACACATTAGTAGCACTTTCGATTGTGGTCAAACTCTTTGTCTTCATATATATCAAAAACTACAATCACTAACATATATAAATATATAATTAACTAAAAGGGGAAAATGGGTATACCTGATTAATTCTCCATCTTCTTTTTTGTTTAATTTCAAACCCTTCTTAAAGCTACTCGTTTGATCACGAACATGAAATATAAGGATCAGAACCAAAATCTAAATAAAAAAAAAATAAAGAATTTCAATGAGGCAATATATCGAACACGTTATGTGCATTTACAAACCACAAAAGGAATCATGCATAAAAAGATAGAGAGAAGAAATTGAGTAAGGATGAAGATTTGACAATGAACTAAAAACCACTAGAGTAAGGCCAATTGAAGAAATTGAAAACCTCAGTAAAAAAATCAATAGAAAATTAGATATAAGAAAAGATGAAGAGAATTATTAAATCGATCGATTGAAGAGAATTATTAAAGATCAAGAAAGGATAAAGAAAATTGGGTGTTTGTAACTAAAATCTACGAGATTGATGATTTTAGTAAGCTAAGTAAACAGATGATGGAGTGTTGACATGGGGAAATATGGATTCGAGCCCTAGAAGCTGAGAAGTAGACGCATCTATGAAACGGGTTACTTGAAATCGATTTGTTGGATGTGCTGGTCCGATTTTTGGGAGGATTTTGTGTGGTCCGGAGAAAATTGCTATTTCTTCCAAAGTTTGGGACGATGGATCAATGTAACGGGGCTTAAGTCACCGACAAGGAGAAGCGGGCATGAGATAATTACACCTGAGGTTGTCGGCAAGGTGAGGCGAGGTGATCAGGTGAGATTGTCGATCGTTATAGAGGTAGAGCACCAAGAACGGTCGTCTTTCATTGGAAGTCGATGGCGGTGGGAGACACTCGGAAGGGTCGAATAAGCAGAAGATGGCGGAAGGTGAATGGAGGTTCGAGAATCGAGAGAGAAGAAAGAAAGAAAGAAAGAAAGGGGGTTTTCGGCGGGGATGAGCTATGGTTTTTAGTCGGTGGAAACAAAGCGGGCTTTTTAATTTTTGGATTTCATTTCCCCCTCGGATGAAACGCGCGTTTCATTAAGATTTATAAAGCGACATGGTTAGACGACACACACTTTATTTAAGGTACCCTCCGTGTTTTTTATTTATTTATTATTAGACACTAATTTTAGGGCACGCAAAAATGGGTATCCTCTATGCTTCATATTTTGGAAAACTGACATCAATTTTTAGGGCACGCACAAATGTGTATCCTCTATCAGCGCGTGTCATTAATTGTGCGTCGTAAAAGGCTGTTTTTCTAGTAGTGGGCAAGAAATATTATTTCCTTTCATGCTTTGTGCAAACAAGGGTTTACCTTTTCCTTTGATAATAAATGCTTTCTTTAATAATGTTCTTTATTTTAAAGCATTACCTTGTGATGGTGTGTATGAAGTTGTATCTATTGTAGATAATCTAGGAAATAATGTGATGTGTATTGATTCTTCGAGTAATAATAACTTGGATAAAGCATCATTATGGCATTGTCGTCTTGGACATGTGAGCAAGAAAGGCATATGCCAACTCTAAAAGGATGGAGTCTTGGAGTCATTTGACCTAAATTCAGATGATAGTTGTGAATCATGCTTACTTGGAAAAATGACAAAGTCACCCTTCACTGGTTCTTGTGCTAGGGGTGAAGGTTTGTTAGATCTGGTACACACAGATGTGTGTGAACCCTTCAAATATGCCACAAGGGATGGTAATCGTTATTATCTGACTTTTACTAATGATTATAGTAGATATGGATATGTCTATTTAATCAATCATAAGTCAGTGACTTTTGAAAGGTTTAGAGAATTTAAACAGGAAGTCGAGAATCAATTGGGCATTAACATTAAGATGCTTCGATCCGATCATGGTGGTGAGTATCTTAGTACAGAGTTCCTCGACTATTTTAAGGAATGTGGGATTATCTCACAATTGTCACCTCCCAGGACACCTGAGTTAAATGGTGTTGCTGAGAGGCGCAATCGAACCTTGTTGGATATGGTTCGTTCCATGATGAGTCGAACTTCGCTACCAATCTCATGTTGGGGGTATGCTTTAGAGCTTGCCGCCCATATCCTTAATTTGGTACCTACAAAGAAAGTTGCCAAAACTCCTCATGAGATGTGGACTGGTAAAGTTCCCAAATTAGACCACATCAAGATTTGGGGTTGCGAGACTTTCGTGAGACGCGAGACTCGTGATAAGCTCGAACCTCGAAGTGAGAGGTGTATTTTCATCGGCTACCCAAAGAAATCCTTTGGTTACCTCTTCTACAAACCTAGTGACAATGTGGTCTTTGTAGCAAGAAGGGGTGTCTTTCGAGAAAGAGAGTTCATAAGCCAAGGAAACAGTAGGAGGCAAAATTGACTTTTGAAGAAATTCAAGAGTCAAGTGATGAAGGAACTTCAAAACCTAGCACTCAACCTGAGGAGGAAACTCTTGTTGAGCTAATTGACAAGTCCGAACCTCTGATGCGTTCCACAAGGGTTAGGAATGCACCTGAGCATTATTATGGTTTCCATATTACTGCAGAAGGTGAGACACTTATCAGTAATAAGACATTGGTAAGTCTGGATGAACCTAACAGTTACGCGGAAGCCATGGCAAGCCCCGAGTCTGCTAAATGGAAAGAGGCACTACTAGAAAAACAGCCTTTTACAACGCTCATTGCGCGTCGTAAAAGGCTCAGACGACGCGGAAATGCGTGTCAAGGAAGGCTCTGTCATAGAAGACAGACGACGCACTTATACGCGTCATCTATAGACGACGCGCATTTACGACGCTCATTTATGATGCGCAATTATGACGCGCATTTACGACACGCAATGCGTATCAAGGAAGGCCCTGTCATAAAGGAAGACGACACGCACTCGCGTGTCATAACCTTACGACGCGCATGTTAATGACACGCAATGAGTATCAAGAAAGCCTCTGTCAAGAAAGGCCATGTCATAAATGAAGATGACACACATTTTTGCGTATCGTAAATTTAAATGTTTAAAAAAAATAAATTTATATATTTATTAATTTTTAAATTAAATTTGCATTTAATTTCTCATAATAGAAATAAAATGCCATATACAAAAAAATACAATCCATTGCATAATATAAAATAAAATTTCATACTAAAAAAATAAAATAAATTGCACAAATTATAATGTCATACAAAGAATCATTCAAATGTTAAAGAAAAATAATACATTGCTAACATGGGTTATACATTCCTATAAAACTAACAAATAATCATATAACTCTGTTTCTTACTGGAAAGGAATGCCAAACATGATTACAAGTCTCCCTTAATCTTGATTACTCACCTGCTTAAGTAGAATGTTGTTGTTGAGAAGGCTACCTAGCAACAGAGATAAACACTACACTTCTCCCACAATCACAACATCATTTACAGAAAAAGGGTTGTCAATTACTTTCGTTAAGACTTTCATTCAATCACAAAAATATTAAATAAAAGGGTGAAAAAAATAACTTACTTTTGATAAGTTGATCTCCCTTAGAGCAAACACATCTAAAGCATTGAACAAGACCCTAGGGCCTTCTTCTAATGTAAACACAATGCTCGTCTGCAAAATTGAGGCGATAAAATAAAATTTGCATATTGTTTGGGTAGTTTATATATGATTTGATAATTTGATTTAAAATACAATAAAATAAATTATCTTTTTTTTACCTTATGGGGCTTCTCAATTCCTAGGATTAGAAAACGAGTTATGTTGACTAAATCATCCTGAACATTCAATATAACAATTGTAAGACAAAAGGAGAAATGTATATTTGAAAATACTATGAGATGTGATTTTTTTAATGTTATCAATCCATAAATTAAGCGCAACAAATAGTTACCTATCTTTTTTAAAAACTTTTATGGGGGTATAATGACTGAAATGCCCTTGTATTTATATACATGTTTACAAATATAACTTTAATAACTAGGTGACACCTGGATTGTTTGTGCTAGAATATGAAGCCCAATTTCAGCATGCGCATTGCAACTGCTCCAGTGTCTCATATGGATTCCGAGGCTACAATCTATTAAAAAAAAACTCTTAACAAATTTTAAACAAAGAAAAAAACACAATATAAAAAGTTTAAACGCAAGAATTAGCAATTAGTTTCACTTACCTATCCATAGTTTCAGTTTATAGTAATCAAAATATAATAATAAAGAAAAAAGTTGAGAAGAACTTACAGCTTCTACCATCAAACAATGAGTCAGCACTAGCTTCAATTACTTGATATGTTCCAGCAATATGAAGAACCTCAAGCATAATATAGTTTCAAGTACATGCCCTCTGATTTTCTAGATATGTGTTTGTTCTTCATCCCACCAGGATTCCCAACTATTATCTCCTTTCACTCCAACTCCACCTTTATACATAAGACAATTAGTTCAATCATCAAAATCTTCCACAGCTCTTTCACATCACATCCCAATCATCAAAATCTTATAAGATAGATTCATGAATTTGGAAAAAGAAAATAAAATAATTGGAAGCATACTTCTGCCATTTGAAGCCAGATGGGTTGAAGATATACGGTACAAACAACCATTTTCCTAATTATTATCAAGTCCCAAATATAAACACTAGACCCCAATAAAAGCAACGGGATCTCACTTGACCACCTCCACTGTCCCTATCCCTGTCCCGCATAATAGATCCCTTTCATTAAATTAAATTAAATTAATTACTACTTCAAAACAAGAAATGCAGACCAGTTAATCAGCCACATACATAGTCTCAATCAATAATACATACAACAAATTTGTTTTTCATTTTTCCCTAAAAGCTCAATCAGGTGGAGGGAGGGGGGCTATAGTTTGATCAACATTTTTGTCTAACTTCTTTTTTTCCTATATACAAAAAAACTATAGCTCTCAAATCTTACAGGACAATGTGTGTGGTTGGGTGGCTGAAATCAGCACACAACCTCCCTCCAATGACCACTGACCCTTGCCTTTCTTTTGATCATATCATGTTCATGTCCATGTCCATGTCCAATTCAAAAAATTAAATAAAAAGGAATTAACAGAGAGAGGATAGGTACCTGTAATATTAATTCATCAGGGACATAGGGAAGGTCTTCACAAACACTCTTCCACTCCCACAGTGAATCTGTATACATCAATACCTATGATTTAGTTAACAAGTCAATGTGAATCAGTAGAACAGAATGATAAAAATCAGAGTCTTGCATGCTGCCGACATATCTAAAAGCTTTGATATTTTGGAATTTGGAATTTATGAAAGCATATAAGCCCATTAACATCTTAGAAATATAATGTCATCTCAGCGATGAAACAAAAGCTTTTTTACTTTTGTCATATTATTAATTTTTATATTTCTATTTGGCAAAAATCTTTTATCAAACAACCTTTTCAATGGTGAACCTTTTAAAAAGCTTTTCTCAAAAGTTAATCAAAATATCTTTTTATCTATATTAAATGTTCTATTAAATCCACTCATACAACTTATAATTTTACCAACATATGTAGTATTTTTGGAGGAAAAAAAAACCTTACGTGAAATTATTATTAAAATTTTTAAAAAAACATTATTCAACATTATAATGAAAAAACGATAAAAGATTATGTAACTGCATAATTTTTATTTTGTTTATTAAATAAATTAATTAACTAAATACAAATCCTAAAATAAATCTAATATCTAAATATAGTTGGTGTATAAACAAAGAGCTAGCAAATAGTAAACAACTTTAAAAAATAAAAGATCAGGGAAAATAAGTGTTTAGTCTTCTTCTCCAATGGTAAGCTTTTTCAAATAGTAAAAAAGTTTAAAAAAAACTACCATTGGAGATGATCTCATAAAAAACAAAAAGAAAATTGAAGAGAAAAAACAAAAACTGGATAGAGAGAAGAGCTAAATTAGAAGGATCTTAAACCAAAGTTAAAAATAATAATAATAATAATCTGGTCTTTAATAAAAGTAAAACAGCTATGCTTATCTATATTAATTTATAAAGTTGACATATATTTATACTGAAAGAGAAGCACCATTGTCAGCCACTGTAAGATTTAATATCATATTAGCTGCCTTTGGAGCCCTGTCATCAACATATTACAACACAAATACAATCAATCACATAATCAACAAAACATTTTTTTTCACATCGATGCAAGATATAGCAACATACTGTTTATTACGCCCAGATTAAGTGCAACAATTTCCATGCCAGCAAGCAGCTCTTTTGCCACTGACTTAGTCAACCTTTCAACCACCCATTTTGAAGCACAATAAGGGGCCACCTGTTGCAAAAAGACATAAATGCCCTTACCATCAACAACATCCCTAGGGATTGTTTCTTTTTTACTTAATTGTCTTAATGGGTTAAGCCAAATAACCCGACTTAATGTATTGAGATACTAACCCTTTTCCTGCAAACGTCTCTCATGTTAAAATTGATGAATATTTTGATCTTGTTTTTGGAATTTAAGGATAAAATGGTCATTTAGTGTGATTCATATGCTTTATTTAGTCTAGTAAAGAAAGACTTTGTGTATACAACACTTTATCCACACAGAAAGACTTAATAGGAAAAAAATGTTTTATTGGTTTCAATTTTACCTATGCTGCAGCAGATTTTCCCCACCCAGACAACATATTAACAAGAATCCCTTGTTTTTTCTCAATCATAAGAGGAATGAAGTGGCGTAACATATTTGCTATTTCTTTCAGATTAGTATCTATCACAGCATTGAATTCCTCTTCTAGAACCTCCCATAGTCTGTTGTTTTTGTTAATGGTGCCTGCATTATTTACTGCAAATACGCTTCTATTAGCTAAAGATGGTAATCGGAATTCAATTGGAACAATGGCGATTGAAGATTTCAATATTTCATTAACAATTATATCAGTAACACCTTTCTTCTCCATCACAACTCGTGCAACTTCTTGAACTCCGCTATTTGAGCACTGAAAAGAAACAGAGAAAGATATCATTAACATCTGACAAAGTGATTTGAACTTACAGAAATTTAAGCATAGTTGATATCATTTTTTTCCAGTTACTTCTCTGAATTTGAGTCCAATTAGTGAAAGACAATTTTATGACTTATTTTTCAGAACATGGTGCTAACCTTCTTCAACAATATAGAAAAACCATGTGGTGTAACATAACAACCTCAAAGGAGGAAAACCAATAGTTTTTTAAAAATACAAAAATGAAAAATTATAGTCCCAAAAACATACATGAAAAACAAGAACAAGTTGTTCCAATAGAGCAAAAACTACCACCAAACTCATGTCATACCCTATATATTAGAGAGAGAGATGGGGGATAAAAATTATACCGAGATAAACTCTTGCTCCTGCTTTTGCTGGGGCTCTTGCTAGGACTGCGTCTTTTTGGGCTTTTCCTTACCCGCTTAGGGCGCTGAACTCCATTGTCACATACAACACCGTTATATTTACAAATAAATCAAACAAATATGATGCTATAAATAAACAAATAAATCAAAATTTGAGTTTGACTTGCAGAAGGTTGGGGAGATCTGGATCTTATAGGAGATCTGCAAAAGTTCCAGAAACAAGCTAGTTTAATATCCACATGTTCCTCTGATCCAAGAGAGAGAGAGAGAGAGAGAGAGGGAGAGAGATTGGGAGAGAGCCTTGATGCCCACTTCCATAATCAATAATATTAATCAACGTAAAATCCACATGTTTAGCAGCCCAACAGAGACCAATATACCAACCACATGCAAGATCTAATCAATTAGGAGGTAACCAAAAATAAATTATAATAAAATTTATTAAGCCGTGTATTATATGTGGCAATCAGATGGTCCAAATTGTTTTTTTACCGTATATTCACATTCCATCTTTACCATTGCAAATCCATTTCCATCAATCTTCTTCTTCCCAATATGCTTATTTAAGAACACCACAAGGAATTCCAAAATTCGCGTCTACAAACCACAATACCTTAAAAAACAAAAGTGTTATAGGCAATTGCACCATATCCCATCATAATCCCATATACCCATATCTAAAAGTTGAAAAAAAACAAAATTCTTCCAACTCAACTCCCTAATGTGTGCATGAATTTTCTCAAGTATTTTTTAAACATCATTTATCCAAAAGCATTGGAAATAAGATAAGCAACATAGTAACTAAACAGTATTGGCATGGTAGAATAAGACTTGTTCATGTCATCATAAAAAAATAGAATCTCAGGTCAAAATAAGCAAAACAAAAAATTTTACAAAGGAGAAAAGAGGCATGCCTTGATTTAGATCCAGAACGAGGTGAGACAGATCTTGAAGCTTTAGCTTTTGCTTTTGGGGACTTGCTGCATCAAAATTTGAAATTATATTTGTTAATTTCATTTTCATGTGAATTTGAAACATTTCAAATAAATGATGCAACAAGAAAATGTTTCAAGTTTCAACCTTATGCTCCTGCTGCGACTCCTGCTATAGCTCCTGCTTTTGCTTCGATCGCGACTCCGGATCCTAGAATGACTTGAATCATATTCCTTCACCTATAAGTAGATTAAACACATACTTTATAACCCAAGAATATATATACTTGGCATATTAATTGAAATCATACACGTATGTATCCATGAGATAAGGCATTTCGAAACTCAGAGTCATCCAATTTCTGTATCTGTAAACAAAAAATTATAAGCTTCAAATTTAAAACATAGCCCTGAAGAGGTGAAATAGAAAAATGTTTACAGCATTCTTCCCATTTTGAGTGGCAACTCCACCACCACCACGTGACAGGCTGCTCAGCCCACGGGAAAAAAAGCCTGACCATGGATATTTTCCTCTGGAAGATTCCCAGATCAAAGATAGTTGTCCCAAGACTCTGTCCACATAGCTCCACACCACCCTAGCACCTTCTCTGTAATACAAATAGTTTTTTTCTTTATCTTATTGAAACTATAAAGATTAAGGGCATGTTGCTTTTTTGATTCTTATTAACTCTTGAGTGGGTGAAGTGTTGTGCGTATGGAGTTATTCCTATATACATTAAGAGATGTACACACTAAGTCCATTAACTCAAAAAGAAATAAAACCTAATCAATTATCATAACTAATTACACTTTGTATATCAAAGTGAAAAACTACATCTTGTTCTGATCAGTTAATATTGCATGCAATCCTCCTACAAAACAGACATGATTTAAAAGGTTTTATACTTTTATCCATTCAAAATATATAAGAAATAAAAAACAAGATTTTTTCACTACCTCAAATGTGCTTAAAGGTAGTGTTAATGGCAGAAACCCATTTTTCTCTTTCTGCATTTGCACGTTCTATGAGCATTCATTTATTCACATCTTTGCTAATTTAGCCTCACGGGCTCTTGCTTCTGCTTCAGCCTTAACCCTAACCCTAATTGTTTCTCTTTCAATTTAAGCCTTTTCTCTTTCTATTTGTCTACATTGTGCTTGGATTTGCTCTTCTAGCTTGTTCTTGTCAAATTGATGATATGGAAGGGTAAAATGGGAAATTATATATTAATATCACCTCACCGCAGCAGGAACATCTTCTTCAAGGTAATGATCTAAGTTCCAACATATTTGACAATCATGTCCAACTATTTCTGAAAGTATACAATTCACATTCACTTAAATTGATCAAAACAAATCAGAAGAAATCACCCTCGTATAAGAAATAAATTCGACCTAAACAACTATTACAACTTACAAGGGATTCAACATCAAGCTTCTCAATAGAGGATCAAACAAGGTATCGTCATATCTTTTAGGAGGCAGATGTAGATGGAAACTAGGGTCGGGAAGCAGTCTCTAACACGGTGACACTGATGAGTCACAGCCGCCGGTGAAGTGATCACTGAGGCGCGCTTGATGAGGTGGTCGGCCAGTGAGATGAAGCATTGCAGCCGTACTATAGATCGATCGTATGGAGAATGTTGAAGTGAAAAAACCCTAGTTATCGTGTGGGGGACTTTAGGGATTCAACATCAAGCTTCTCGATAGAGGATCAAACGAGGTATCATCATATCTTTTAGGAGGCAGATGTAGATGGAAACTAGGGTCGGGAAGCAGTCTCTGACATGGTGACACTGATGAGTCACAGCCGCCGGTGAAGTGATCACCGAGGTGCGCCTGATGAGGTCGTCGGCCGGTGAGATGAAGCGTTGCAGTCGTACTCTATATTGATCGTATGGAGAATGTTGGAGTGAAAAAAACCCTAGTAATCGTGTGGGGGACTTTAGGGTTGTTTTGGGATGCTAAGGGGAACAAGGGATAATGTGAGAGGATCGAACAGGCGGGGGTTTTAATTATTTTGGATTTGATTTACCGCCTTGGCTATTAACAAGCGTGTTTCATTAAAAATTATAAAACGACACGCTTATATGACACCCATTTTAATTATGCACCCTCCGTGTTTTTTTTTCTAACATTAATTTTAGGGCACGCATAAATGCGTGTCCTTTATCCTTCAAATTTTAGAAGAGATGACATTATTTTTAGGGCGCACGCTTTTACGTATTGTAAATCACTGCGTGTCATTGTTTGCGCATCATAAAAGGGCTCTTTTCTAGTAGTGAGGCAATGGACAGCGAGATAAATTCCATGTATGACAATCAAGTTTGGAACTTGGTTAACAATGTACCGAGTCGTAAGACACTTGGGTGCAAATGGGTCTTCAAGAAGAAGACCGACATAGATGGTAATGTACACACATATAAGGCGCGACTAGTTACAAAGGATGAAATTAGTTTTAATAGTTAGGTAATTTTGAAATTTGTAAAGTGTAATTGACATTTGATGATGAATAAAAGTTGTGTTTATTTATGAGTAAAGTGTTGCTATCTCTTGTCAATCGTTTACTATATTTCTTTTGCATCTTTTGACTTCCAGAATAATTATGTTTGGTATATCATATTATTCGAATCTCCAAAGTTGGTCATAAGTTGGAAGTAGGTATGAATCAAGACTGTCATGAGATGGTTGCAGAGGTCTAAGCTGTTGGACATGGATATAATACTCATGAGTGCTCATAAGTTCTGACCATTGGACACAACCCACGCTCACTGCTATCACTTCATCAAATTTATCTCGAGTGATCGTGAGACGGTATGTAACAACCCGAAATTTCGTTTCATTGCTTGTACCCCTTTTCGCGACTCGTTTCGATCATCCAATCGCTGTTTCCGATTTCGTTTCCGATTTCCGTCAATTAATTAAGTCATTAATGTGGATTTTATTTTATGACTTAATGAGTGTCCTAATACCCTTAGAACTCATTCTAACACCTCGTATTAGTGATCGGAACATTTCTAGAATCAACCAAATCGGGTAACGGCAACTTAATCGGGTGCGACCAAAAGCCCCGTTTAACGTCGGTATCGGGTAGAATTCCACCGTGTCTCGAACTTAGGACCTATTTAAACATATTCAAGCTATCATTTGAAGCTTTTTCTTTCTCTCACTACTCTCTCTCTAACCTCTCTTCTAAATCCAAGTTTAAGGGTCCAAAACTCAATTTTAAGGCCTCAAATCTTTAAGGTACCTTCCTAAACTCATTGTATAGCATCTTTGACCTTCAAATTTGAGATTTAATCATGATTTAAGACCTTGTATATGAGTTTACGGCCCTGGAAGGAGCTTAGGCTGTAAACTCATAATAAATGGGTTTTTATGCCTTTAAACCCTTCCTAAACAATTTTGGGACTTAGATATGGCTTAATGACTTTATGGAATGGACCTAGAAACTTGTAAGTTAGTTTATGGCCAAGGATAGTGTTTAGGCCGTAAACTCATAATTAAAGGGTTTTGAAGCCCTTAAAACCCTTCCTAAACCCCAACAAGACATGGATATGACTTCTAGAATAATTGCTTTAGCTTTGGAACACTTTAAACATAATTTTTGAGGGATTTATATGAGTTTACGGCCAAGGCATGTGCTTGGGCCATAAACTCCTTAAAAATGGGTGTAAATTCAATTTCAAGGTGTTAGAAAGCCATCCAACACCACCAAAAGCCTTGGAATAAATCATAGGACCAACCAAAAATAGTTTAAGGACCTTAAACACATCAAAACCCTACATTTGAGAGTTTATGGCCATAGAACATGGCCCATGGCCGTAAACTCCTATAAGTGTGTCAAATGGTGCCCAAAATTCATTTCTAGGCTTGTGGGAATTTTTAGAATCACATGTGATTAATTTTAAGACCTTAAAAACACTTATTCTAGAGGATATGAGAGTTTACGGCCATAGACCCCATTCTTAGGCCGTAAACTCCCTTAAGTGTTATATTTGGTGATTTTAATTCAATCCAAGCCTTAGGTAAAATTATTCCAAGCATTTCCAAGTATCCATATCCATTTGTGACCCATTAAACACCATAAACCACCCCACCATGAGTTTACGGCCGTAAACTCATGGGGAATGGGTATTTAGGCAGTAAACATCATTAGGGAGTTTACTCTTGGGGAGTAAACTCAAATCACAAGTACCTCGCTTCAATTCTCGTCCGTAGATGTCACCCGGGTCCCTCCAAACACTCGTAATGGGGCGTTTCCATGACTACAAGTATTTGTCCCTAACAAATAATTAATCTAAGTCCTAATTAGATACAAATGTGTATCTTTACATTATAATTAGGAACCTCGTGCATTTGCAAGCCCCGGACCAATGTTTAGTATCCGAAATCGTCACGTTTCTTGTCCGGTGAGTTCATACCCCTACCCTTTTTCAACTGTTTTCACTATTTTCAGGGGGAATACAAGCAAAAGTACAAGGAAATCTTGTACTCCAACTTATCATTTTATGTTCAATTGATTTCATTCTGTATGTTCTAATATCAATAACTGTGTTTATTAAATAGTTCGAATTACAAAGTTAGCTTTCAAACTAATCATAGATTTCTTGATAAAACGTTACCATCTAAACTATGTTTCATAATCTACGAATAATTCATACTAATCATCAAACAGAATGAATAATGAAACTATAACTAGGAACAGAACGAATAACGAAACTATAACTAGGAACATAATGAATAACGAAACTATAACTAGGAACAGAACGAATAACGAAACTATAACTAGGAACAGAACGAATAACGAAACTATAACTAGGAACAGAACGAATAACAAAACTATAACTAGGAACAGAACGAATACGAATACGAATACGTCTACAAATACGAATACGAATACGAATACGAATAGTAATAGGAGTAGGATTAGGGAAACGAATACGACTACGAATACGAATACAAACACGAATAAGTATAAGAATATGTTAAGAATAAGAACACGAATACGAAGATATGTATCTAAGTATACTTCAAGATAACACCATTAGGATATCAGAATACCTAGTTAATACAAATACAATGGAACGAATGGAAATCAATCAGTATATCGAATTTCAATAACTAAAATTACTTTTAGGAAAGTATGGGACTTTCCTGGGGAAATATTACATAACTAGAAAGGAGTAATAAACTAGATAACTATATATCTTTCACACTTAGTAATATACAATCAGGAAAGTATGGGACTTTCCTGGGATCATAGTTAAACATAACCAGAACCGTGTAACCTAACAATCAACCAACCTTTTCTTTTAAGAAAATATGGGATTTTCTTGGATATCAAACTTTTCGGTAAGTCAAAGGAAACTCGTACATTTTCACAAAACAAACATCTTATGAACTCACCAGCTTTGTGCTGATTTTCAAACTGCTTGTATTCTCAGGTCAACATTAGAAGACTTGTCTCTATTTTGTTCATATATACTATGTATTACGAATGTACAACTTTACTTTTGAACAAATGTAAACTTTGATATGTAATGTAATGGTTGTTTACTTTACTTACTATGTGCATTGGATTTGATACACAACTTGGAGTCAACCCCGGAAATGTTTCCGCCTTTGATTTTCGGGGTGTGACAGATTGGTATCAGAGCCCTTGTTTATAGTGAATGGAGTATACCAAACCTTACATGGTATAAAACTATAAACACTAAAGGGCCTAAGTGCTCTGAACTAAAAGTATACCTCAAATATAAGTATTTTCAATAGTATATAAGTATACCCGACCATCGAAATCCGTAACTACAAGTAGAACAAAACATAAGTAAATGGGTGTTGTACGTTGCGATTAAACCTGGGTAGTTATGTAGTCGTGTCTAGGATCAATATAGCCTGGCCAACTATATTCATTCGAGACACGACCAACATGTGCTTGGGAGTGACTGTGATGTACGGCATGCCTAAAACTTACCCAATACTCAAACAATGAGTCGTCGCTGCAGCGAATCATGAAATACTATGGGAGTATTTCTCGAGCCAAATCCGTTATAAAATTCCTCATCCCAGCATTACTCCTCAATCATCCTTTTAAGCAATAATTTATCTTTTTTGATAACTCCTGCCTGCATTATCGCTTAATAGAATACTATGTATGTCATAAAGAGATAACCTTTGTATCATATCTCTTGATTCAATTCAGAGGACTTACCATCCTCTCTTTCCTGATCTTATTAGATCAAGATGCCTCCAAGAAAGAGACCCAGCTCAAAAACCAACAATAATCCTCCACCTTCTCTTCAAATTGACCTGGCTACCCTTCAGTCAGTTATAACTGCAGCATTTTCGGCAGCCATGTCGCAAACAAACCTCAGTAGTTCAGGAGGTGGACCCCAGCCTCAAAACCAGGGAGGTAGCCAGGGACACCGAAAGGAGTGTTCCTATAAAGACTTTATGAACGCGAAACCCACATTCTTTGATGGCACTGGAGGTGTCATTGCTCTAACACGGTGGTTAGAGAGGATCGAATCTATCTTCGAGATCTGTGCTTGTTCAGAATCCGACAAGGTGAAGTTTGCCGCCTGCACTCTCACCAATAAAGCTTTGACTTTGTGGAACGGCCGAGTCAAATCTCTAACTCTACCTGTAGCCAATGCTATGGGTTGGGAAGTTATGAAGGAACTTCTGCATGCTGAGTATTGCCCTCGGGGTGAAATTCAGAAGCTAGAACATGAACTCTGGAACCTGAAGATGAAAGGTTCCGATATCGCTGCCTACACATCCAGATTTGATGACTTAGCGCTTCTTTGTCCAGGGATGGTTACCCCGGAAAGTAAGAAGATAGACAGGTTTATCTGGGGATTAACCCAGCCAACCAAAGGGAACGTCTTAGCTGCGAAGCCGGATACATACGACAGCGCCAAATGCCTAGCGCAAATCTTGATCGACCATAGTGAGGACGTAGAGGAAGCAGCTACCACTCTTGAGCCGATAGAAAGAAGTGGTGAGAAAAGAAAGTACTGGGAGGCGAGGGAGAAATGTCAGCCTTCATAGGAGTTCTCGAAGAAACAACAGATGGTGGCGGCCCACACTGCCACTACCCCTGCTACTGTTTCTATCGTAGGTTTCCCAGCCCGAGCACCTATCACCGGATATGCCGGTGTTCTTCCATGGTGTAACCAGTGCAGTTACCACCATTACATCCCCGGTCCCTGTCGTGTAAAATTTTGCAAAAATTGTGGCCAAGAGGGTCACCTTGCGCGGAGTTGCAGCACACCAACAAATCAAGCTCCCGGAGCGGGCATCAATCAGGCTTGTTATAGTTGCGGTAAAGTCGGGCATTATAAGAGAAACTGCCCCAATGCAGCAACGACTGGCAGCACTGGAAGAGTCCTAGCTATAGGACAAGGGGAGACAGTCGCCGATCCCACAGTTGCCTCAGGTATATTCCTCTTCGACAACCCTTCTGCTTGCAATCCTTTTTCAATTCTAGTTCTAAAAGATAAACTGTTAACTATCCATTCGAATCTCTTCATAAACATAGTCCTCAATTAGTAATTGAAATATCCATCATCAAGGTAACCAACAAAGAGAGAGAGATGGCGTGTTATATTTTGAAACACGTATCCCAAGGAACATAGAACTTTTTGAAATCCTCATTAAGATTGACTCCGTAGCCTACAAACTTCGATTACCCTCGGAACTTAGTAACATTCCTCTGGTACTTCACATCTCGGTCTTTAAGAAGTATCTACCCAACGAAACCTAGACGCTTCCCGATAGTGAGGGTTCACCGGAACGTTAAGTGGAGACTCGATTCCACATGGAAGCGTGAAGACTCGAAGCAGTAGATTCATCCTCATATCTTTTTTCACTTCACAATTTGTGTTCAAATCTTTGAATTTCGGGACGAAATTCCCTCTAACGAGGGGATAATGTAACAACCCAAAATTTCGTTTCATTGCTTGTACCCCTTTTCGCGACTCGTTTCGATCATCCAATCGCCGTTTCCGATTTCGTTTCCGATTTCCGTCAATTAATTAAGTCATTAATGTGGATTTTATTTTATGACTTAATGAGTGTCCTAATACCCTTAGAACTCATTCTAACACCTCGTATTTGTGATCGGAACATTTCTAGAATCAACCAAATCGGGTAACGGCAACTTAATCGGGTGCGACCAAAAGCCCCGTTTAACGTCGGTATCGGGTAGAATTCCACCGTGTCCCGAACTTAGGACCTATTTAAACATATTCAAGCTATCATTTGAAGCTTTTTCTTTCTCTCACTACTCTCTCTCTAACCAATCTCCTAAATCCAAGTTTAAGGGTCCAAAACTCAATTTTAAGGCCTCAAATCTTTAAGGTACCTTCCTAAACTCATTGTATAGCATCTTTGACCTTCAAATTCGAGATTTAATCATGATTTAAGACCTTCTATATGATTTTATGGCCCTGGAAGGAGCTTATGCCGTAAACTCATAATAAATGGGTTTTTATGCCTTTAAACCCTTCCTAAACAATTTTGGGACTTAGATATGGCTTAATGACTTTATGGAATGGACCTAGAATACCTTAATCTATAATTTGGGGACCTGTAAGTGAGTTTACGGCCAAGGATAGTGTTTAGGCCGTAAAATCATAATTAAAGGGTTTTTAAGCCCTTAAAACCCTTCCTAAACCCCAACAAGACATGGATATGACTTCTAGAATAATTGCTTTAGCTTTGGAACACTTTAAACATAATTTTTGAGGGATTTATATGAGTTTACGGCCAAGGCATGTGCTTGGGCCGTAAACTCCTTAAAAATGGGTGTAAATTCAATTTCAAGGTGTTAGAAAGCCATCCAACACCACCACAAGCCTTGAAATAAATCATAGGACCAACCAAAAATAGTTTAAGGACCTTAAACACATCAAAACCCTACATTTGAGAGTTTACGGCCATAGAACATGCCCCATGGCCGTAAACTCCTATAAGTGTGTCAAATGGTGCCCAAAATTCATTTCTAGGCTTGTGGGAATTTTTAGAATCACATGTGATTAATTTTAAGACCTTAAAAACACTTATTCTAGAGGATATGAGAGTTTACGGTCATAGACCCCATGCTTAGGCCGTACACTCCCTTAAGTGTTATATTTGGTGATTTTAATTCAATCCAAGCCTTAGGTAAAGTTATTCCAAGCATTTCCAAGTATCCATATCCATTTGTGCCCATTAAACACCATAAACCACCCCACCATGAGTTTACGGCCGTAAAATCATGGGGAATGGATGTTTAGGCCGTAAACATCATTAGGGAGTTTACTCTTGGGGAGTAAACTCAAATCCCAAGTCCCTCGCTTCAATTCCCGTCCGTAGATGTCACCCGGGTCCCTCCAAACACTCGTAATGGGGCGTTTCCGTGACTACAAGTATTTGTCCCTAACAAATAATTAATCTAAGTCCTAATTAGATACAAATGTGTATCTTTACATTATAATTAGGAACCTCGTGCATTTGCAAGCCCCGGACCAACGTTTAGTATCCGAACTCGTCATGTTTCTTGTCCGGTGTGTTCATACCCCTACCCTTTTTCAACTGTTTTCACTGTTTTCAGGGGGGATACAAGCAAAAGTACAAGGAAATCTTGTACTCCAACTTATCATTTTCTGTTCAATTGATTTCATTCTGTATGTTCTAATATCAATAACTGTGTTTATTAAATAGTTCGAATTACAAAGTTAGCTTTCAAACTAATCATAGATTTCTTGATAAAACGTTACCATCTAAACTATGTTTCATAATCTACGAATAATTCATACTAATCATCAAACAGAATGAATAACGAAACTATAACTAGGAACAGAACGAATAACGAAACTATAACTAGGAACAGAACAAATAACTAAACTATAACTAGGAACAGAACGAATAACGAAACTATAACTAGGAACAGAACGAATAACGAAACTATAACTAGGAACAGAACGAATACGAATACGAATACGACTACAAATACGAATATTAATACGAATACGAATACGAATACGAACACGAATAAGTATAAGAATATGTTAAGAATAAGAACACGAATACGAAGATATGTATCTAAGTATACTTCAAGATAACACCATTAGGATATCAGAATACCTAGTTAATACAAATACAATAGGTATGAATGGAAATCAATCAGTATATTGAATTTCAATAACTAAAATTACTTTTAGGAAAGTATGGGACTTTCCTGGGGAAACATTACATAACTAGAAAGGAGTAATAAACTAGATAACTATATATCTTTCACACTTAGTAATATACAATCAGGAAAGTATGGGACTTTCCTGGGATCATAGTTAAACATAACCAAAACCGTGTAACCTAACAATCAACCAACCTTTTCTTTTAAGAAAATATGGGATTTTCTTGGATATCAAACTTTTCGGTAAGTCAAAGGGAACTCGTACATTTTCACAAAACAAACATCTTATGAACTCACCAGCTTTATGCTGGTTTTCAAACTGCTTGTATTCTCAGGTCAACATTAGACAGGTATCTAGCGATCCTTTTGGAGAAGACGGAGCGTACAGAAGACTCGTCTCTATTTTGTTCATATATACTATGTATTACGAATGTACAACTTTACTTTTGAACAAATGTAAACTTTGATATGTAATGTAATGGTTGTTTACTTTACTTACTATGTGCAATGGATTTGATACACAACTTGGAGTCAACCCCGGAAATGTTTCCGCCTTTGATTTTCGGGGTGTGACACGGTAATATCATATAAGTCTTCAAAACTAGAGATATGACTTGTTGTCTATGAGTTGGTTATGCATTGATCGTATGAAACCACATTGGTAACTCGATGTTATAAAACATACTTTTCTGTGTGATTCAACAAGTAGTAGGACAAGCATAAGAGTCGAAGTTTATCTGTTCCTTCTTGGATTAGAAGCGATATATGGGCCCCTCGATGGTTTTTTTTACCTATGTAACGGGCCCGTTCAGAACTAAGTTGATGTGTTCAATTAAGTTCTTTGTCAAACAAATCGGAAATCGGGAAACAAACTGCTGGACAATAAGAAAGACTTTGTTCCATGTATTTGTCCGGATAATATCTAGAATAGAAGATTATATGATCACTTATCTTAAATCGCGTGCCATCATCTTCTCAGTACCGAGAGACCTTGAAAGTGCTACGATTGATGATCGGTTCTTGAAGTCATACTTACAGATATAGTTATTAGACTTATCCAAGTGAGAGACTGTTGGATAAGGTGTCTAAGTCCATAACCATACTTTGTATGTACTTGACCCAACCCGGCATGGTCAATTTGGGTTGCAAGGCATCATGCATTTGGATAAACTTAATGAGTGAAAATAAAACTTGTGGTTTATTAATATATTATAAGTTCTAATTTATTAATAGTATTATTTAATTAGTATTGATCAAGATTTAATTTGGAATTAATTTCGTGATCATAAATTAACTAATTAAATATATGGGTTGATTATATAAATCATCCATAACTTGTATATTGGGCTAAAGGCTCCATGGATTATCAAGTTGGGTTAAAACCATAGGATGCTCCATGGATGCTCCATGGGAGTTACAAACCCATGGGTCATGGAAATGAAGAGTCATTTCACATTAGGGTTTACATGGTGTAACCCTAGATGTGATACGCTATACAAAGGACATCATACTAACCAATGTCGGCTACATGAAGTTGCAAGAGGGCTAGGCCGATTTTTAGAGTGTTATACATTCTCTCAAAGTTATTCCAAAGCATCTGGTGTTGTGTGAAGCATTTGAGGCATCACACTTGGGGTGCTAGGCTCTTAAGGTTTTCAAGGATTCAAATCAACTACAAGGTATGTAAATCTAACTTTTATGTTAAAAGTTCCCCATGTATGCTAGATGGGATTATGAACCTTGGAAATCATATTTTGCATGTATTTTAGACAAACATAGATCCAAGGTTTTCTAGGGTTGCATGTACACCTATAAGTGTTAGAATGCTCAAAACCCATCACCTACACCGACCTTGCAGCAAGTGCGGGACAGTTGGCCTTTACATGACCAACCTAGTCGCAATGGTAACAAATGTGGAGCTGAGAGTTGGGGCCTGCTGACGGAAATTCCTCGCCATGTGGATTATGGCACACAGAAGATGATCCGCATGCACCTTCATCAACCTTGTCATGTTTTCTATAAGTATGGACCTTTTGACCCCCAGATTTGCCATCAACGGCCTTGAATCGCTTCGACGCAGGCTGTGACTGCACCGAGGCCGGTCTCTACTCCCTCGTCTGGAGTTGTATCTCAATCTCATGCCGTCTGGCGGCCTCCTTCAACTCCAACAATGAAATATAACGTTGAGTGGATACAAACTATCTTATGTCTTTCTTGAGCATGCTTTAGTAACGCATCATCTTAGCTTACCGAGAAGCAGCAAACTCAGGACAAAACATGGCTCTCTCCATGAACATCTTAGTGATCTCCGTCACTAACTTTGTCCCCTGTCTCAAATCAAAATACCGATGAGCCAACCTCTCATGTTCCAGCAGCGGAACATATATAGAACAGAACATCTCTGAGACTTGCTCTCAAGTCACTGATGTCCTCTACTTAGTAGAATATGAGCTGGTAACGAGTTTCCACCACTCCTTCGCTGCGGACCTAAGAAGGTTCAGAGCACACCTGACCTTCTCGTCAGCTGGGCAGGAGCAAGTGAAAAAGTAACCCTCAATGTCACACAACCACTTCATGCCTATGATCAGATCATGAAATCTGTTGAATTTCAGGAGCTTCCTATTGTCGAAGTCGTGATACTAGAAGACTCTCCTAACACCAACCCCAGCAGCGACAATGGCTGTGGTGGCTTCAGGAGCAATAGCCTTAGAGAGGGCATCATATCGCTCATTAAAGTACTCCACCATAACGGTCTTAATAGACCCAAACATATCTGGAAACTGTTCCTATAAGCAAGCAACAACCTCCTCCTAAAGGATCTCCCTAATCCTGGCCTCTGACACACTTGGCCCATTCTGGCCATCTGTCCCTGATCCCGATCTAGATCCTGCCTTGAAATGTCGTTTCATCATCATACTGAAAATAAACTAGGGATATATTAGATAAGATGCATATCATACTAGGGGAACCAAGTCCCAACAAAGCCCTAGGATTGCGACTTCCCTGCTACGTGTACGAGTCCTACGCTTCTAGTAGTACGAGCCCATACTACCTTCCACACCTACGGGGGTTATCACATTTGACTAGGTAAAGTCAAAAGATAACATTGCGGATCCGCTTACAAAAGGCTTGAATAGAGATGTAGTTTATAAGTCGTCAAAAGGAATGGAACTAAAGCCCATGAATGAATAAATTCATACAACGGAAACTTTACCCAGAAGACTGGAGATCCTAAGATCTAGGTTCAAAAGCATAACCTAACTGTATGAGTGAGGCAAGTCACAATAGGGGATAGTTAACACTACTTCCTAGTTCATTCCTATACGTAGTGACAAAATTAGGCTAAACATATGGTTTTTTTAATGATTCTTGGAATCACCTATGTGAGAGAGAAGTGGGGTCGGTTCAAAGGGAATTATAGGGGCACAATTCCTAAAGCTCTTATAGAACCAGGTTAGTTTTCATCACCAAAATGAACACGTCTATGAGGATATGGCCTTGTCAGGGAGAGTCCTATGAGATTTACATTGTCGTCTACATAAATAGCAGCTTAGTTTAAAGACATCGTTATCTACTAACTGCTAGGAGATTAAGTGTAACATCTTAAGGGAGGGTTCAAAGGATAATACCTACCTATCCTAAGCAGGATTCAACTGTTGAAAATTTTTGTTTGGAAATTGGATGTGCAGAGATCGTTCTCCATTCATGTATGGGATTGTTGGAAAATTTAGTATAAATATTTATATTTTTACTAACTTTGGACATATATAAATATATACATATGTAGTATATATAACTAACTCTAATTGGGTTTGTGTTCTTCTCCGCGAGAACTTCGAAAAGATATATTATATGTCCAAAATGGAGTATATGTGAATGAGATATCGATGCCCAAAGAAGGTTATTTGAGAATAAATTTAGCAAAAAGAGATGAATGTGGGAATGAGTCCCACATTGGTAGAAAGACCAAACTCAACAAGGTTTATAAGCTTGAATGAAAAGGGATGCCGTAATCTAGTTGCAGAATATTTGAAGGTAAGTGAATGACGATTCACTAATTTCCACCATGAAAAACGAAAAAGAAATTTAAGTTTTAAATCTATGAAAACTCCTAGATCCTTTGAGATTCATTAAACATTTCAATGGCATCTTTAAATATCGATATGCCCCTCTAGTTTGTGACTGGGATGCCGAGGATCACAAAGCGGGTGTGAATAACCATGCAAACTTACTGTTGGATTAGTGTCTAAGTCCATAACTATTTTGGTATGTACTTGACTCGATGGTGCATGGTCCTTTTGGGTTGCCTTCACCAAAGCAACTTGATAGGATGAATTAAGGAGAGAAAAGATTAAATATGATTTATTAATATATTATGGGAATAATATATTAAAGGAGAAATCGTATTATTTAATTAATATTAGTCAAGAATTAATAAGAATTAAGTTTGTGACTAAAAGAGATTAATTATACTTAAGGGACTGGAATTGTAATTATAAGATAATTGCAATTTGGGCCATGGATTGCCTTGAATCAAGGGGTGGACGAATTCTATGGGGAAACCCATTAGAAATTCGTCCAAGGCCTTATTTAGAGGAGTCTATGGGTTGCTTAGGGCTTAAGCATCCAAATTAGGGTTTCCTTGTTAGATAACCCTAATAGCCTCACTATATATAGTACCCTTAAGGCTCAAAAACGTGGCTAAGCTTCTTGCTAGGGTTTGTAGACGTTTTTGGCAGCCACCATCCTCTCTCCTCTTCATCCTCTTGCTTATGGTGTTTGTGAACCATTAGAGGAGTGACACTTGTGACTCTAAGCCTTCCAAAGTCATTACAAGGAGATTTGGGATTGTTATTGCTACAAAACAATCAAGGTAACATTATAAACTTATTCTCATGTTAATATGATTACTTGAATGCAAGAATTAGGGTTTATAGTCTTGGATAACTTACATGTACAATAGAGAAACCTAGATCCAAGCATTAGGGTTTGTATGAGCACATAGGATGTCTTATGACCAAAACCCATCACTTACATGGTGCCCCCACATGTTACAGTCACCTATTCGATGTGCCGGTAAACTAGACATGCTCCACCGAACTATGACAAACATTGAGTCACCCTTTGCTACCTTTGCTTAGAACCATTTAGTGTGCCGGTAAACCACACACGCTCCACTAACGTCTTCGCAAGGGCACAAAGTGTAATTTCATGGAATTACATCAATTCAGTTTTGCCTAAGTAACTAAGATTGGGAATTTGTAAAACATTTACTTACTTTTGTACCTCATTATACTTATAATGGAAGGTTTCTTCCCTATCCTACCCGTTCGGCTAACGACATCCACTAGTCAAGAGTGCGGTGGGTAAGAGTGGATACCCATTCAATCGCCATTTTATAGGTAATTTCCTTAAACACCCCTTATAGACCAGCTTCGTGAATGAGGCCTACTAACGGTAAGACTGACTTTTACTCATACATATATATAATGTTAGACTTTTAATGTTATATATAGTATAGGGTGTATTTTACACTTTTAAAATACTAGGTGGTCAAATTTAACAATTATACTTTTAATTCAATTAAATTGTAAACCAAAACTTTATGGATTTATTAAACCTCTTTTAATTATACACCTTAATTAATTAATAAAACCATAAGGATGTGATTTGAACTTTTCAAAACAATACTAGGGTTTTAGAATTTAACATTCCTAAATTAAACTTTTAATCAACTTTTAAATTCCAAAACTTGAGGGCATGTCTTGAAACATTTCAAAACATTAAGGTTTAGAATTTGAATATACATCAAAATTAAACTTTTAATCAAAATTTAAATTCAAAAACTTGAGGGCAAGTTTTGAAACGTTTTCAAAAAATTAGGGTTTCAACTATTTAAATTTCAAAACAAAACTGTTGAGTTCAAATTTAAACTATAAAACCTAAAGGGGAAAATTGAAACTTTTCATAACACACGGATCAAATAACAAATAATATAAATCAAACAATTAATTTCATCGTTATCTATATTTGACATAATTTCAATTTCTTGCAAAATAAGTTACCCAATTAATACAAATAATCCAACTTTAATCATATAAGGAAGTTATTATCTAATCAATTGGTAATTATCTTTTGTTTAATCAAGGATATACTCATAAATATGTATAAAATCAGATTTTAATGATCTAAAACAGATAAGGCAAGTATCCATGAGTAAAACAACAAGAAATCGCAAAATCCCCTCTTTCTGATGCTCGAACTCGCCGAGTACCACCATGGACTCGCCGAGTAGGAGCCTACTCGCCAAGTCCACAATGGGACTCGCCAAGTTCATCAGGCAGGTTGGCAAAAAATCGATTTTGCAGCTTGAACCAACACATAAGGCATCAATACAATAGAAACCAATCAAGGCTCTGATACCACTGATGGGTTTTTGCTCATAAGAACATCCTATGTGCTCATACAAACCCTAATGCTTGGATCTAGGTTTCTCTATTGTACATGCAATTCATCCAAGACTATAAACCCTAGATCTAGTATATGATAATCAATATAACATATAAATTAGGGTTTAGATCACACCTTGATTGTTATGTAGCAATAACAATCTCAAGTCCTCCTTGTAATGACTTTAGAAAGCTTAGAGTCACAAATGTCACTCCTCTAATGGTTCACAAACACCAAGAGCAAGAGGATGAAGAAGAGAAGAGAAGGAGGCTGCCCAAAACATGTGGAAACCCTAGACAACAAGTTCACCACGTTTTTGGGGCATAAGGGTTCTTTAAATAGTGAGGCTATTAGGGTTATCTAACAAGGAAACCCTAATTTGGATGCTTAAGCCCTAAGCAACCCATGGACTCCTTCCTTAAAGGCCTAGGACGATTTCTAATGGGTTTTCCCGTAGAATTCGTCCAACCTTATAATATAAGGCAATCCATAGCCCAGTTGTAATTATCTTATAATTACAATTCTAGTCCCTTAAGTTTAATTAATCTCTTTTAGCCACAAACTTAATTCTTATTAATTCTTGACTAATATTAATTAAACAATATGATTTCTCCTTTAATATATTATTCTCATAATATATTAATAAATCATATTTAATACTTTCTCTCCATAATTCATCCTATCAAGTTGCTTTGGTGAAGGCAACCCAAAAGGACCATGCACCATCGGGTCAAGTACATACCAAAATAGTTATGGACTTAGACACTAATCCAACAGTCTCCCACTTGGATAAGTCTAATAACTATTCTGCGTATGACTTCAGATCCTGATCTGCAATCGTAGCTTTCCAAAGACGCTGTCAACTCTGATCCTATCAGATACGCGTATCCTTTAGATAAGGGATCATATATTCGTCCATTCTAGATATCGTATAGAGTGAGACATGGATCTAAATCATTCTCTCTGTCTATGTGCTGTTTCCCGAATTCAGATTTATGATGAGTGACAACAGACTACAATTGAACACATCAATTTCGTCCCGACTTGGCCAAGCACTTAGGTGCCATCACTAAATCATCGAGGGGCCCACAGATATCGCTTTCACCTTACTTTGGATAAAAGGAACGGATAAACTTTGAGTCAATGCTCGCTTGCACTCACTCACCAAATCACACACAACAATATGTTTTATAACACCAAGTTACTGGTGCGTTTACATATTATCAATGTGCAACCGATTCGCAAGATACAACTCACACATCTTGGTTTCAAGAATATAAGATGTTATTGTCTCACCAATCACTCGTGATAAAATCTAGGAAGTGATCCAAGTGAGCATGGGTTTAATCCAATGCTGAAATCATATTCATAAGCACTCATGAACGTTGCAGCAAACATTTGCTTATGTCTAATGCTCTTTAGACAATCCACACACCAATTCACGATAGTCTTCATTCATATCTACTTCCAACATATGAACGACTGTGGCTCGTTCGAATAATTTGAATGTTCTGAAACAATTAAATTATTCAGGAAGTCAAAACATGCAAAGTGAAACACAAGAATAATACTAATCCCATATGGCCTCAAACCTTTGAGTATAAATAAAACACCTTTTATTTATCACCATATCGATTACTCATTATTTGTTGTTTCGGATAATCAACTTCTTACTTGAATTACAACACGTGTTCCATGCTCTTAGCATGCACACAATGTTTACCTATGGTTCTTACTTTGTGAAATAGATCAAATGAACACATTTCCAATCATACTCATTTCACAATTCCTAATCCTTTTTCATAAGTGAAAGAATATCAAATTCTTGCCACTTTTAGAATATGTTCGATTCTAACATTTTATGCAATGATCCTTTCGTAATGTCACTGCACTAAGGTCACAATGACTATTGCCAATGAATTACAAAGTTGTCTATTAGAGATTGTTACAAGACAATTCCTTAGATGTGATGTCTCTCACTCAAATTACATTCCTTTGAACATCCTTTTGCATAAAAGTTCTAATCTTGACATAGACTCTCAATATCCAACTCCCAATATGGAAACATTTCCATATTTTCCATATGACAACTCATTCTTAATAGAATCTTATCTATTTATAATAATGTCGATATGGTCCATCCAATACTATACTTCCAACTAGTCACAAGCGACCAATCCTCGGCGAACTTTGGATTGTCCTTTGATAGTTGTTTAATTATCTTAGTCAAAACCGATTCTTGTCGTTTTTCCCTCTAAATGCGCTAGACATTTGGAAAATTTTAAAATGGTCAAATATTATAGCATTTGCAATCAATCTATACCCGAAGCGTATGGGACACGATGCATAATATCTTACATAAAGATTTGATACTTTATCAATCTTTTGCCATAATATTTTACGTGCTACGTTCTCAGAATTCAAACTATGAAGAGGAATGCCGTAATCATAATCGAAATTTAAGAACACACTATGTATCATTGACTAATTTATTAACATTCCACAACCTAAACCTTTAGATTCGAAATGAAGCATAATATTCTCTCCCTTAATTATAGAAAAAACAACTGTTCAATCCTTACAACTTTGCAAAGTATGACTCTTGTTTTCTATAATTAATATTGCTAACTTGCAATACTTTCCTTAGTAATCATACAAGCATAACATTTATGCTCCCACTATCACGGTGATTATTACAAACATAACACTTATGCTCCCACTAGCTTTGACATGTATTCAGAAACAGCTTAACTTTCAGAAAAGTAATGTTTGTTGAATTTCTTTAAGTTCATATTTCTAATACCCAATTCTTTGATAATCTTTTATCAAGGCTTCTTGAACTTATACACCTTTGTCTTAGATAGTTCATATGTGTGTCTAAACAATTCAGACTAATTGTCAAATCTCACAATTCGAATCATAGAAAGGGATGTCGTAACCATAATCAAATTTGAATACAATTTCACAATCACTATCTTCTTAAAATCTTCCTTAGTGAAAGCAATTCCTCACAGTCATTTTTTATGAAGGAGAGAATCTTATGACACTTAGATTTTAATGGTGTATGTGTTCCTATCCATGTGAATTTGTCAAAAACCAAATTTTACAACAAATCCAAACTCATATGGACCGAACTCTTAATCTTGATTTCTTGCCTTATGGTAACACGGCTGCCCACCATGTCTTCCAAGTAGTTAAGCAGCTCACCCTTTCCTATCAATGTACCTTTCATTGATTAAGGTCCTTGCCTTTTATGCATTCAAATGAGAACTCATAGCGCTCACATGCATAATTAACTCAACTGGAACAACACAGAAAAATTACAGTGTCAACACGATAGGTTGTAAACCTCATCTCGTGTGCTAGTGATGATCGATAAGGTTTATTCTTGATTAGTTCTTAAACCTTTTCAAGACCATTAAGACTCCCACTGACTCCTTGACATATAAGATTCTCTTGTCAATAAACATTTCTTGACAACCAAATATTCAAGAGTTAGTGTAGCTTTTATCAAGACAAAACACTTCATAAATTTGGACCTGGTTGGTCTTTGTCTTATCCAAGACATCACAACTTTCCAATTTCAAATGTGCAAGAATAAGAAAACCTTTTTCCAAATTCTACATTTGATGAATGTTATAAACCTTCTTTTAGACTTGTCACTCAATGTCACAATCTTAACTCTAAGACTTGTTTTGGAATGAAGTATGATTGACTTCTTGATTTAACCATTTCTTCAATTTTTGATTCCTCTTCTCAGACATAAAATTGTACTAAGACTTACTTAGAGGATCAATTGAGATATGGTTCATAATCATTAAGACATATCATAAAGCATAAAAGGTACTCTCTCTTCTTCTTAGAATAAAGAAACTTTTATCTTTCTGCCTACTTGATTCTTCTTATTCGTTCTGCTATTGATTTAAACCTTTTCAATTAATTTAGAATTACACTTAATCTTATAAGTATAATCATATTTACTAAACCTTCAGTAAATGATGATGAATATCTTTGTTACTCTTGCGGTGGACTTGATCAACACACAACTTTGTGTACTCGATCTCCTAGTCCTTCACTTGAGACTTTGTCAACGAATTAGTCTAATTTCCAAATATGAAATTTCTCATTCATCGTGCAACCAAGTTGCATGATTCCAAGTTTCTGTCTAATTGAAACTTGGGCGATGAGAAACTCTCCCAATTTGGTAAATTCTTGACATTTCCACAATTATCATAATTAAGAATCACATCCATTCGTTGTAGAAATATGCAAACATCAATTTTCATAACGATTTCATTGCAAGGAAATAAATAAATAAATGAGTCAAACCAAAATTTATTTTATTCATAAAAGCAGCGGAAAACATTTGTCCTTACAATGCAAAATCAACTGAAAACTATGTAATCAAAAAGAAAAATTCCTAACAACTCTATCATAACTTTCTAAGCTCAAAATCTAATCTTCAAATCCATGCGATCGAGATCCATTTCTTTGTGATTAGACTTATCTTGCTCTTTCATCAAGCTTCCTCTCTTTTCATTGATCCTGCAAAACATTCAAATGCAATCTTATCACATCATGTATTAAGAATCAACGAATAAGAACTTAATGGAGTTAGATAGTGGATTTTACCTGAAGCCCAACCATACTCTTTGACTCTCCCATCTTCTGGACTCTTCAGGCTCTTATGGCAGACTTGTATCCAACGCCCTTTCTCTTGGCAGCAAACACAGGTCGGTTCTCCTAGAACGTCCTCGGAAGCATGGTTGGTTGACTTTCCCAACAAATACGCTCCATTGCTTTGCCAAATCATTTCTGATTCAGCAGCAATGAGCATGTAAGTTAGGTCAATGAGGTTGTTGTCATGATCCATCATATAATACATTCTATTGAACTAATTATATGATTCAGGGAGTGACTGTAGAACCCAGTTGACAGCCAACTTATTGGGGAATGACGCACCCAATATTATCAACCTATCGATGTGTGATTTCATTCCTAGAACGTGGGCACACACGGGTTTACCATCTTCATGTTTCATTTCCAATAGGGCTTTAGTGACATTGAACCTTTCAATTCTTTGATCTTGTGGGTTAGGGAGAATAACGGGAGGAGGAGGAGGAAGTGAAGCATGATTTCTTGTTCCTCGATCGAATCGTGGAATATCATCTTCATGTGGAAAGCTTGTTCCACGGGATTTGGGAAGACCATAGTTGTCGTACTTTGACATATACAAAATGGGAGAAAATAAATTCAAGTTAGTTGATTGATTAAGTCCTTAATAAATCACCCAAATGAGATATTAAGGCTAGGATCCAACACCCTACGCTACAACCTAGAAAATGGATGTCGTAATCTAGTTGTAGAATATTTGAAGGTAAGTGAATGACGATTCACTAATTTCCACCATGAAAAACAAAAAAGAAATTTAAGTTTTAAATCTATGAAGACTCCTAGATCCTTTGAGATTCATTGAACATTTCAATGGCATGTTTAAATCTCGATATGCCCCTCTAGTTTGTGACTGGGATGCCGAGGATCACAAAGCGGGTGTGAATAACCATACAAACTTACATGGTGCCCCCACATGTTACAGTCACCTATTCGATGTGTCGGTAAACCACACACGCTCCACGGAACTATGAAAAACATTGAGTCACCCTTTGCTACCTTTTCTTAGAACCATTTAGTGTGCCGATAAACCACACACGCTCCACTAACGTCTTCGCAAGGGCACAAAGTGTAATTTCATGGAATTGCATCAATTCACTTTTGCCTAAGTAACTAAGATTGGGAATTTGTAAGACATTTAGTTACTTTTGTGCCTCATTATACTTATAATGGAAGGTTTCTGTCATATCCTACCCGTTCGGCTAATGACCCTCCACTAGTCAAGTGTGCAGTGGGTAAGAGTGGATACCCATTTAATCGCCATTTTATAGGCAATTTCCTTAAACACCCCTTATAGACCAGCTTCGTGAATGAGGCCTACTAACGGTAAGACTGACTTTTACTCATACATATATATAATGTTAGACTTTTAATGTTATATATAGTATAGGGTGTATTTTACACTTTTAAAATACTAGGTGGTCAAATTTAACAATTATACTTTTAATTCAATTAAATTGTAAACCAAAACTTTATGGATTTATTAAAACTCTTTTAATTATACACCTTGATTAATTAATAAAACCATAAGGATGTGATTTGAACTTTTCAAAACAATACTAGGGTTTTAGAATTTAACATTCCTAAATTAAACTTTTAATCAACTTTTAAATTCCAAAACTTGAGGGCATGTTTTGAAACATTTCAAAACATCAAGGTTTAGAATTTAAATATACATCAAAATTAAACTTTTAATCAAAATTTAAATTCCAAAACTTGAGGGCAAGTTTTGAAACCTTTTCAAAAAAATTAGGGTTTCAACTATTTAAATTTCAAAACAAAACTTTTGAGTTCAAATTTAAACTATAAAACCTAAAGGGGAAAATTGAAACTTTTCATAACACACGGATCAAATAACAAATAATATAAATCAAACAATTAATTTCATCGTTATCTATATTTGACATAATTTCAATTTCTTGCAAAATAAGTTACCCAATTAATACAAATAATCCAACTTTAATCATATAAGGAAGTTATTATCTAATCAATTGGTAATTATCTTTTGTTTAATCAAGGATATACTCATAAATATGTATAAAATCGGATTTTAATGATCTAAAACAAATAAGGCAAGTATCCATGAGTAAAACAGCAAGAAATCCCAAAATCCCCTCTTTCTGACGCTCGAAGTCGCCGAGTACCACCATGGACTCGCCGAGTAGGAGCCTACTCGCCGAGTCCACAATGGGACTCACCGAGTTCATCAAACAGGTTGGCAAAAAATCGATTTTGCAGCTTGAACCAACACATAAGGCATCAATACAATAGAAGCCAATCAAGGCTCTGATACCACTGATAGGTTTTTGCTCATAAGAACATCCTATGTGCTCATACAAACCCTAATGCTTGATCTAGGTTTCTCTATTGTACATGCAATTCATCCACGACTATAAACCCTAGATCTAGTATATGCTAATCAATATAACATATAAATTAGGGTTTAGATCATACCTTGATTGTTATGTAGCAATAACAATCTCAAATCCTCCTTGTAATGACTTTAGATAGCTTAGAGTCACAAATGTCACTCCTCTAATGGTTCACAAACACCAAGAGCAAGAGGATGAAGAAGAGAAGAGAAGGAGGCTGCCCAACACGTGTGGAAACCCTAGACAAAAAGCTCACCACGTTTTTGGGGTATAAGGGTTGTTTAAATAGTGAGACTATTAGGGTTATCTAACAAGGAAACCCTAATTTGGATGCTTAAGCCCTAAGCAACCCATAGACTCCTTCCTTAAAGGCCTAGGACGATTTCTAATGGGTTTTCCCGTAGAATTCATCCAACCTTATAATATAAGGCAATCCATAGCCCAATTACAATTATCTTATAATTACAATTCTAGTCCCTTAAGTTTAATTAATCTCTTTTAGCCACAAACTTAATTCTTATTAATTCTTAACTAATATTAATTAAACAATATGATTTCTCCTTTAATATATTATATTCATAATATATTAATAAATCATATTTAATCCTTTCTCTCCATAATTCATCCTATCAAGTTGCTTTGGTGAAGGCAACCCAAAAGGACCATGCACCATCGGGTCAAGTACACACCAAAATAGTTATGGACTTAGACACTAATTCAACAGATTCTAGGTTGGGAGATCAGGGCAGCCGCACTTGTGGGAAGTGCAGGAAGGGTCACACCGGAGTTTGTAGGTCCGGTGGTGCGTGCCGCAAGTGAGGGAGAGAGGAGCATTATGTGAGGGATTGCCGTCAGGCAGCCCCGGTTCGGGATATGAGGATTTGTTATCAGTGCCATCAGGTTGGTCACATGAGGGCCAACTGTCCACAGCTTACTGTAGGACCGGTGTAGGCTCCAACACCGACCACTTTGAGGATTACGGGTGGAGGTCAGGGTGGAGTAGAGCCCCCGAGGGCTCAGGGACGTGCTTTTCAGCTTATAGCAGAGGAGGTCAGGGCAGAGCCGGACGCAGCTGCGGGTATGTTTCCTTCTTGATATCTTGTTATCTTGTGGTTATTATAGATTATGGTATATCCGCTAGTCTCGTTTGCATGATGCATGGTATTGTGTTCTTGCGTTCTTTTGTCGGTTATCATATGATCGAGGGTTTTGGTATTGAGAGTGTTAGTAACTAGGAGTTGTAGGTGGCTAGCATCCAAGGGATTAATGGTCAGAATTTGGTTATATGGTCCTGTTGTCGGGTATAGCAAGTGTGTTTTGAGAAATGTTCAACGGGGAGTCAAACTACCTTAGAGTTCATAATGTGCGATGTCGGAATGTGATTTTGTGGAGGCTGCTCGTTTCAGAAACGGTTCGAGTATAAGAGAATTTTTTGAGTATGATTGTTTAAGTGATGTCGGTTGGGTCACCGGTGGTTGGTAAGTCAGTGCTCTAAGTAGAGAGAATTGGAAAATTCTCAGGGGGACCGACAACATGAGAGGTCAATTAGCTGTTTGGGTTTTAGCAGTGTTCAGTCAGCCGAGAGTGTGGGCTAGAATGAGTGAGTGACAGGCAAATGGGGCAGGATACAGACCAAGGTTTGCGGAAAAAGTGATTGGTTGTTGTGAGGCCTAGATTAGGCCGGGATTTGAGTAAATGGAATGGAGTTAGAGTTCGAAACCCCTAGAGGGCTAGAACAGTATGTTCAGGGAGAGATTTCCAGGAGGGATAGTTCGGGATGATGTATGATAGTCTGAGCGGTCCGGGGATACTGATGGCCTGCGGGCGTACCAGTCAGACTGAAGGCTCGGGGAATGGTCCAGACAGGCTGAAGGCCCAGGAGGGCAGTCCAGATATGCTGAAGGTTCCGAGGGTGGTCCAGATAGGCTGAAGGTATGGGGAGGCAGTCCAGTCATGCTAAAGACTTTGTATGTATTAGTGGATCAAGTATGAGGAGATTGAGGAAATGCATCACCAGGGGGTGATAATTGTTATGGTCTGGCCCCAAGTATTGATCATGTTAGTGGAAAGCAGTGCATGGAACCGAGAGTCCTTGCGAGCAGATTTAGAGTAAATAGAAGTTTGAGGATAGCGGTTGCTCTACATTGAGTGAAGTGTAGCTTAGTGGCACGTGCCGGTGCGGTAAGGGTGGATGAGTGGATTTCCTGAAAAGGAAAGGCATGTAGCTCCGGAAGGAGCGTGGGTACTTCAAAAAGAGGAGGAAGTGGAATAAGTTGATAATTATCGGTGCTTCAGCTATTAGTAGTAAGTACTGGGATTGTACCAGTGGTATTGGAACACATCTAGGTTGGGTGTCTGTTGAGGTTGTAGAAGGATTTCCGGTAGTGTAGAACTAGAGGAGTTCGGAAGGGATGCAAGGAGGGAGCCTTGGATTTTCTGTATGATTGTGATTAGGAGGTGATGTATGTAGTCGTAATTCATCCCAGGGATGTCTGGAGGTATCGTCAGTGTGTCGGGTTTTCCACCCCAAGGATGTTAGAGTAGGTTCAGCATGTGTATGTGATTGCTGAGGAGAGCACATGGGAGTTGCTCAGGAGCTGAGGGATGTGTCATCCTGTCAGCGCGGAAAGAAAAGAGTTGGATTCGGAATGGAAGTGGGATGAGTCCCAGCGGTGAAATTCGATAAAAGTTATGCCTAGCGAGGTAAGGGATATCAATTGGTACCGGGTCAAGACCCGGTGGTTCAAGGTGATATCTAGCTTTGCAAGAGTCGAGTGATTGTTGTGATTTGGAGTGAGGAAAGTATCATTGGGTGATCATTGGTTAATAAGGGTTGTTATTAGAGAAAGAAGTCGGTGGCCGACTTGAATCAGTTGTCGTAACTCTGTGAGGGAAGAGTTGGTCTTTATAGAGGTTTGATAGCAGTGTTCGGAGGAACCTGGGTGGCTCGATACCAGGAGGTGCATTGCGGGAGTATTATCCGGAATTGTGTGCTGCAGCAGGCTTCGAGGACGAAGCCTAATTTAAGTGGGAGAGAATTGTAACACCCCAAGTTTAGAAACACAAGTTCATGGTTCTTAGTGTAAATAAGGAAGATCGACTCGGCGGGTCTATGGATAGACTCGGTGAGTCGAGTCGCGATTGGTCACGTGCTAAGTGACTGACTCGGTGAGTCGGCGGCTAGACTCGGCGAGTCAGCGCTGGAATGAGAAACCCTAATTCCTGGGGTTTGCACCCTATATAAGGAACCTTAAGTCCTACCCCAACCTCTTTAGCACTCCCTTTAACGTCCAAAAGCTTTCCCCATCGATTTTAAACCCTAAATTGAGAGTGAAAAGGATTTAAGTGTGTTTTGAAGCTTAGAGAAGAAGGATACTTGAAGCAAGAGTTGGTGGGATCATAGTGGAGCGAAGTGGATCTGATTTCCTTGCTTGTTGGCATCAGATTGAAGGTAAAAAGCTGTTGCCTTGACTTTGTTGTGCTTAGATTGTTCATGAATGAATTTTTAGGGCCAAATTGTCTTGTATGAGCCTCTTTTCGAGTATTGGGTACAGATCTGTGGTTGCTACTATAGATCTAGGCTGGTCCTGACTCATGAACCTGGAAAGTGATAGCTTTGGGGCTTGATTGAGAGTGTCCTTTCCTTAAACCTCCATTTTAGCTTGAGTAGAGATTGTTGAGCTTGTTGAGTCCAGATCTATGTATTGGAAGCAATGGATTGGCCTGTGATCGTCTGAATGAAGGTATTACGTATGGACTCGGTGAGTCTCGGAGATGACTCGGCGAGTCGGACTAGAGATTAGACATGAGTCACGTAGTGACTTGGCGAGTCACATGAGTGTACTCGACGAGTTGCATGAAGATAGGCAGGAACTCGACGAGTTGGAAGAACAACTCGACGAGTCTGTTGAAGATTGTCTTGGACCCGGCGAGTCTGTTCTTGGACTCGGTGAGTCTGGTCGTGAAGTCCTAACCTTTTCTGCTTGAGTTGTAAATCGGTGAGTCGAGGGATGACTCAGTGAGTTGAGCATGAAGGAACTCAGAGTAGGTTGGACTCGGCGAGTCTTGGGGCGACTCGGCAAGTTGAGTCGCGATATGGGAGTTTTCAGAGCATGGGGACTCGACGAGTCAGCGTGTTGACTCGGCGAGTAAAGTTAGTCAGGAAGTTTGACTTTGACTGAGGACTTTGACTTTGACCAAGAGTTGACCAGTTGACTTCCAAGGGTATTTTGGTAATTGTTGATATTTATTGAGTTCAGTAATTCGGTGTTGTCCGGTGGTGGAGTTCGTGTCGGAGGTTGGAGCAGCGTGATCTTATCTCTTCAGTCAGCAGTTGTGAGGTGAGTTATCCTCACTATATCGACAGGGTCTACGGCACCAAGGCCGGCCCTTTTATCGGATGGAAAATCCGGGAAGTTGACATTATGTTATTGCTTTGTTATGTGTTTGCATCCTGGTAGTTAGGAGGGTATATGTTAGAGACCTGGTTAGGGTTGGTATCCTGGTTATAGGATGATGCTATGCTAGTGACCGGTTAGGTCGGTATATTGGTAGGGATGTGCTATGTATGTGATCTGCTAGATTGGTTGATTAGTTGTAAATTGTTATATGATTATATGTTTATGTGCACATGGTTGTTTGACTGGGGTTGGGTTGAGGCGGGTCCTGCTTTGTGCTGTAGGCCAACATACCCAAGGCGGACCGGTTATCCCGAAGGCCCAGCGAGCGGTCCGGATAAGCTGTAGGCCCCACGAGGGTGGACCAGACGTTCCGAGGCTCGGAGAGTGGACCAGGCCGACTGAAGGTTCGATGCGAGCGGACCAGTCATACTATAGACTCAGAGGGTGGACCAGGTGGGTTGAAGGCCCGGTGCGGGCTGACCAACCACACTGCAGACTCGATGTATATGGCTAGACTCGGAGGGTGGACCAGGTGTACTGAAGTCCCGGTGCGGCGGACTAGTCACACAGTAGACCCGAAGTGCATGGTTGTTCTGTTCTGTGTTTATGATATGATATGTGTATGGTATTGTGGTTGGTATTTTGGGGGTAACTCACTAAGCTTTCTGGGAAATACTCTGATAATAAATGAATTGAAAACCTTTTTGTAATGAATTAATGAAAGTGGGTCGTTTTTGAAAAGTTTAAATTGGTTTGAATTTTAGAGTGTTACATAAATTCTTTATTTAAATCATACCTGAGAATCAGGGCGTTACAGGCAGCCACCACCTTATTACATTTTTACAAAGATACACAAACACACACACTCACGTAACATAACACACACATACACACATCGTCACATTGTGGTGGCAGGTGGCGGTAGATGGTGGCAGCCACTATGGCTGGCGGCCATGGTGGTCTCTTTTACATTTTCGGCCAACAAATCACGCACACGATATGCACCAGCTAGCAACAACAGCATACATGCACCCGGAGACGCATACACAACTCGATTTCAGAATATACTCCAGCCACGCACCTGGTGGCTTACCGTGGCGGTGACAGCAAGGTTGGCGACAACAACAACAAATAAAATGGGCAGCAGTAGCAGTTATCGGTGACAACCACCATGGTCGGTCACCATGGTGGTTCTCCATGATCCATGATCGACAGAGATCCCACCCTTCATATGCTTGTATGTCGTAGGCCACGAATAATGGTCGTTACCACCCTCTTGGCGGCGTTCAACGGACAGTAGCAACCTCCACGCAAGCATCCGACAGCAGGAGACAGCGGCTGCTATGTGACGAGTTCCAAAGTGCGTGGTGGCAGAAATGAGAAGAAGAAAGAAGGAGGATACGACAGTTCACCGCTTGATGGCAACGAAGCAGCAGCGACACAAGGTAGTGGCAGGAACAATGATCACAGCAACGGTTCTCCGATCCCTAACCGGTGCAGCTACCCTCGACAGCCCTCGATGGTCTCTCCCCGGCTACGCACAACAACTGGCAACATAGTGATGGTGGTGTTCCGATGGCAAAACGGTAGACGACGAGGCGACGGCTAAGAAGGAGGATGGAGATGGCGGCTGGTGCTTGGAGGCTTTGGGTTAGGGTTACCGGGTGGTAACGAGTTTATATACTGCCTCCATCAAACTCCTATCCATAATAACGCTTCTGGCCCCTCCTTATCTCTATTCTTTCAATGTAAGTCCCCAAAATTACCTATTTGGCCCCTGACTTCATAAAATCCTTCCAGAATGAGTCCAAAAGTTACCCATTACACCTTGCCTTCTAAAATCCTTACAAAATAAGTCCCAAACTTACACTTTACCCTCATAAATCAAAAGTATATCATTTGGCACCCGAAACCAACACCCCACTAATTATTATTTGATTTTTGACAATAACTATATATATATATATATATATATATATATATATATATATATATATATATAATAATAATAATAATAATAATAATAATAATAATAATAATAATAATAATAATAAAATTACTTCTCGGGGTTCTGGGTTTATCATTAATTATCCCATTTTAAATAGGATGTTACACGAAGGCATCAATATCAGCCCACTAGGTGATGTATCCTAGTATGTAGCATGTTGCTATGCTGTAATGATTTGTAGATCTGTATGATTATTTGTGTTGATATATGATTTATTTGTTGCACTTGTCGACATAACGTTGTATTGGTTAAGGCTTTACTGCTATGTGTGTAAGTCAATAGACTGAGGCATTCCAGTCCGATGACTGATTGGGCCGAGGAAATCCAATCCGATGACTGTGGGCTATGGTTAATCCAGTCCGATGTCTGTGGACCTGAGGGTAATCTAGTCTAATGACTGTGGACCCAACATGCATGTTTGTATATGTTCTGTTGTGTGGGGTATTTTGGGGAAACACACTAAGCTTTAGCTTATGGTTTAAATGTTATATTTTAGGGACTTCTGATGATCATCTGGGCAAGGCGTGATCTTACACATCGTTTGGTGATATGTTTTTGGAGATTTTGTGATATTTTGATTTTGGGACATTTATATTTGATACTTGGTTTTTACTTAGGTTTTGATCGGAAACAATAATTTTACCTTAATTGAAAAATAAAAAATTTATCGTGATTTTTGGGATGTTACAGAGACTCTATGTCAACAACTCGGGATGGTTAGCTTGAGGTCATGGACCAACAAACCCTGCATGCTGTGTAATTGTATTTATGATGTGTTGGGTATTTTGGGAAATTCACTAAGTTTGGGCTTATATTTGTGGATTCTCTGATTTTGGGATGTTTGTATTTGACACTTATGTTTGTGACTTGGGTTTTATGAAAACGATGGTTTTATTTAAATGAAAAATAAAAATTTTTATCATGATTTTTGGGATGTTACAAAGATAAACTACAAGGACCCTTTGTGCGAAAAGTCGAACTTAAGCTAAAGAACCCCAAATATCATTCCTTACTAATGTGATCAACATAATTACCAGCACCCAACACCACCTTTGCCTATTTCTTCTTTTCGTAAGTGACTTACATTTTTAGCACCTACTGCCACATCCAAGCGGCGGTTCTTGGTCGATTAAATAACATAAAATGTCTGATTTATGTGCCGATTATGGATCAAAGAAGCATATTTAATTTCAAAAACCTAAAATTAAATATGGAACCGAAGGAGTTCATGGGTTTGCAACAAACAAGGCAACATCTATCATGTAACCAAATACTGATTCTAGTAGGTGGTCAAACCCAAATTAATACACGGTAAAACGAAAACCGACAAACTGGGAACACTTGGAACGAGGACCTTTTGCAATATCTAGAGAACAATATAACCTCCTAATTGTGATTCTTGTGATTCTGATTCAGGTTTTTAATGATTTACGTCTATTAATTTTGAATCCTTTTCTTTGTTATGGTTGTAAGTTATGCATAAATGTTTATACAATTTGAATTTTGTGATATGCAGCAACAACAAGAATCATTTGGGTTGCCAGAAAATGAGTTTGGGTTTAACGGGTATGATTTGGATGACGTTGTAACAGAGGTGGTGGTGGTTCACATCGGTTTAATTTGATCTTAGTGTTTGCGAGGGTGGTGCCACCAGGTGTGGTGTTGGTGATGATGATGGTGGTTGGAGATGATGTTTACCGGTGATGCAGGTGATAATGGTGGTGTTAATGGTAATTGGCGGTGGTCGTGGTGGTGGTGTTGGGGGAAGCAATGGTAGAAGAGCATTTTGGTCTTTTTAAAATGTTTAACAGCCTCTCCGTTAGGGCTGTTGGCGGGGAGGATCACCAATGTTATCAAAACCTTTATAAGGACTAGTGGTGTTATTTTTCAAAAATAGAACCAAAAGTGTTTTAACCAGTATACTACAGGACCAAAGCTGTAATTTACTCTAAAAACAATAATTTGTTGGTAAGAGGAAATAAAATAATTTGGTGAGGACAGTCCAATAAGACCGACCGAGTCATGTGGAGTGGTGGGTGTGATCTATGTTTTTGACCAATCAGGTCGCTTTCTTTGCTCCATCCAAATTTTTTAGTTTCAAGTTCGAACACATCACGTTCGCTTACCAATCTACAACCACTGTCTTCTCATAAACTTCAGCCAACAAAAGATTTGAATCGGATCCTTGAAGCAGAGCTTCAATGGCGTCTTCTTCAACTACATCTATTCACAAAAACTTTAAATACGATGTATTTTTAAGTTTTAGAGGCGAAGACACTCGTAAAAACTTCGTTGATCATCTTTATCGAGCTCTTTGGCAGAAAAGCATTTATACTTACAAGGATGACGAGGAAATCAATAAGGGGAGACTGATCAGTGATGAACTGATCGGATCCATCAAAGATTCAAGATTCTATATCATAGTTTTCTCTAAGAACTATGCGTCTTCGAGCTGGTGTTTGAATGAACTTGTCCAGATAATGGAGTGCCAGAAAATGACTGAACACACTGCTTACCCCCTATTCTATGACGTGGAACCAACCGAAGTCCGCAAGCAAATTGGGGCAGTTGGAGAAGCTTTTGTTAAACATGAAAATGAGGAAGATGTTGAGAAATGGAAGGAGGCACTTAAAGAAGCAGCGGCTCTAGCTGGGTGGGAATTGAAGAACACTTCTGATGGGTAATTCCTTAATCATATTTTAAATCTTTTCATTGTTCTTTCATCTGACCCGACTTGATTCTGGATCCGGATGGTTCGATATCTGAAAAACCCGAACTAAATCAGTGGGTTTTGTCCAAACTTTTCTGTAGGTAACCTCCCAAAGTTTACGATTAGAAAATTCGTAGTGTTTTTCATTGTAACGCTGTGTTCCAATATCAATATTTTTCGTAATTTGACTAAAGAGGTCCTGAAAGATTTCTATTTATCATAATTCAGTCCTAAGCAAAAATAGGAGTTATTTAAAATGGTATCTCTTGAATATTCTACCCAGGGCATCTCTTAGATTTCTATTTTTCATAGCTGTGTTATTATTTCATATAGCAATGTTGTTCATCTGATGTTGGTTTTTGAACAAGCTAACTCAATCTTCTTTAATAAATAGGCATGAAGCAAAATTCATTGAAAAAATCGTTGAAGACATTTCAAATAAATTACCATCCATCAATCTCAGCGTTGATGATGAATTAGTAGGCATGGATACCCGGGTAAAGGAGGTTCTTTCATATCTAGAAACTGATATTGATGAAGTTAGAATGATTGGAATCAAAGGGATGGGAGGTAGTGGGAAGACAACTTTGGCTAGAGCTGTGTTTGACCATATATCCTTTCGATTCGATGGTAAAAGTTTCATTGAGAATGTCAGAGAAGTTTCCAAGGCCTCTTCATTTGGTTTGACAGATTTGCAAAAGAAAATCCTTACTGATGTCTTGAATAAAGACCGAAATATCAACATAAGTGGTGTTGGTAATGGGAAAAACTCGATGAAGAAGATGATGCATGGTAAGAAGGTTCTTCTTGTTCTAGATGATGTGGATCATATAGACCTAGTTGAAGCATTAGCTGGGGATCTTAATTGGTTTGAGCCAGGAAGTAGAATTATCATTACAAGAAGAGACGAGCATGTGATAGCACGTAGGGCGAATTGGCTTCTTAATGTCAATTTGTTATCGGAGGAGGAAGCAATTTTGCTCTTCAGTAAGCATGCATTTCGGAGAGAGAGTCCAAAGCAAGGGTATGAAGAACTATCGAAAAAAGTTGTACTTTATGCTGATTGTCTTCCCTTAACGATTAGAGTTTTAGGTTCGTTTTTATGTGATAAAGATGAAAGGGAATGGATATCTACACTAGAAAGACTAAAAGAAATTCCGTTAAAGGAAACTCTTCAACAACTGGAATTAAGTTATGATGCTCTAGAGGAAGATTACAAGGAAAATTTCCTAACTGTGGCATGCTTACTAAAAGGGTGGACCAGAGACTTGGCAATTGAAGCACTTGAAAGTTGTGGATTTCATAGAATTGGTTTAAAAGTTCTTGAGCAAAGATCTCTTGTAAGTTATACTGGTTGTAAGTTGGTGGATATGCATGACCATATTGAAGAGATGGGTAGGAATATTGTTCATCGGGAGCACCCAGATGAACCTGAGAAGCATAGCCGATTGTGGATTGATGAGGAAATTCAAAATATATTTGCTAATGACTTGGTAAGGTCAAATTTATTTGTGAATTTTATAAAACTACTAGCAATTGTTGATTGCTTTTTGCATTACAGCGTACTAAAAAAACAAGATATATATACGGTTCCACTTGGGGGAAGTCAGTTTGGAAAATTTAAATATTGTTATGAAAGGTCTTAGAAAAATGGTTGAACTAAGATTTCTTGACATGTATGCGGAGAATGATTTTCTGGAAGAAACGGAATATGATTATGTCAGCCAATACTTTCCAAATGCTTTACGATATCTATGTTGGTGCAACTACCCTTTTCGGTCTTTACCCAACACCTTTCAAGGAAATAATCTTGTTGCTCTTAAGATGTCTTGGAGCAAAATCCTATGACTTTGGGAAGGGGGAGAAAAAAAGGTATAATTATGGCTTCTTTAATGTTTAATTTATATCAATATTCATCTTGTTTTTATTTTATAAATTCATTTGTGTTAGGTTCTTAAGAAGCTCAAATTCCTTGACCTCAGTTGTTCCATGGTCACGACCCTTGACCTTGAGCTTATTCCAAATATCGAGTCATTGTCTCTTGGAGAATGTCGAGGCTTGGTACTAATTGACATGCTTAATCAATGTTTAAACCTCATTAGTGTCGACTTCAGTCATTCACAGTTGAAGACCGTTGACCTTCGCTCAGCTATAAAGCTCGAGCTGTTAAAACTTGAAGGCTGCTGTGATTTGGTAGAACTTCATTTGCCAAATGGATGTCAGAAACTTAAACAACTCTATTGCACAGAGTCAAAGTTAATGGCCATTGACCTTCAGCTGGCTCCGAATCTTGAGACATTGATTCTTAAAAAACACAGAGATTTAGTAACACTTCACATAGCCAACAATTGTCAAAAGCTCATATCACTCGACGTTAGTTATTCAAAGTTGAAAACCCTTGAGCTTGGGCTGACTCCAAATCTCAAGAGCTTAAATCTTGAAGGCTGTTGTGATTTAGTACAACTTCATTTGACAAATGGTTGTCAAAAACTCAAAAAACTCAACTGTACAAAGTCAAAGTTGATGGTCCTTGACCTTCAGTTGGCTCGGAATCTAGAGATGCTGATGCTTGAAAAAAACAAAGGTTTGGCAACACTTCACATACCCAATAATTGTAGAAAGCTTATATCCCTTGACATTAGTTATTCAAAGTTGAAAACCCTTGAGCTTAGGCTGACACCAAATCTCAAGAGCTTAAATCTTGAAGGCTGCTGTGATTTGGTAGAACTTCATTTGCCGAAGGGATGTCAAAAACTCAAACAACTCCACTGCACAGAGTCAAAGTTAATGGCCCTTGACCTTCGACAGGCTCCAAATCTTGAGATGCTGATTCTTAGAAAAAACAGAGATTTGGTAACACTTTACATAGCCAAGAACTGCCAAAAGCTCATATCCCTCGACGTTAGTTATTCAAAGTTGAAAACCGTTGAGCTTGGGCTGACTCCAAATCTCAAGAGCATAAATCTTGAAGGATGCTTTGATTTGGTAGAACTTCATTTGCCAAATGGATGTCAAAAACTTAAAGAACTCCATTGCACAGAGTCAAAGTTGATGGCCCTTGACCTTCAGTTGTCTCCGAATCTTGAGACGTTGATTCTTGAAAAAAATAGAGATTTGGTAACACTTCAAATAGCCAAAAACTGTCAAAAGCTCATATCCCTAGACATTACTTATTCAAAGTTGAAAAACCTTGACCTTGGGCTGACTCCAAATCTAAAGATCTTAAATCTTGAAGGCTGCTGTGATTTGGAAGAACTTCATTTGCCAAATGCATGTCAAAAACTCAAACAACTCCACTGCACGGAGTCAAAGTTGATGGCTCTAGACCTTCAGCTGGCTCCGAATCTGGAGACGTTGATTCTTAAAAAAAACAGAGATTTGGTCACACTTCACATAGCCAAGAACTGTCAAAAGCTTATATCCATCGATGTTAGTTATTCAAAGTTGAAAACCCTTGAGCTTGGCCTAACCCCAAATCTCAAGAACTTAAATCTTGAAGGCTGCTGTTATTTGGTAGAGCTTCATTTGCCAAATGGATGTCAAAAACTCAAAAAACTCCAATGCACAGAGTCAAAGTTGATGGCCCTTGACCTTCAGTTGGCACCGAATCTTGAGACGTTGATTCTTAAAAAAAACAGAGATTTGGTAACACTTCAAATAGCCAAGGAGTGTCAAAAGCTCATATCCCTTGACGTTAGTTATTCAATGTTGAAAACCCTTGAGCTTGGGCTAGCACCAAATCTCAGGAGCTTAAATCTTGAATGCTGTTGTGATTTGGTAGAACTTCATTTGCCAAATGAATGTCAAAAACTCAAAGAACTCATCTGCACAGAATCAAAGTTGATGGCTCTTGACCTTCAGTTGGCTCCAAAACTTAAGACGATGATTCTTAAAAAAAACAGAGATTTGTTAATACTTCACATAGCAAAGAATTGTCAAAAGCTCAAATCTCTCGATGTTAGTTATTCAAAGTTGAAAACCCTTGAGCTTGGGCTGACTCCAAATCTCAAGAGCTTATGTCTTGAAGGGTGTTGCAATTTGGTAGAACTTCATTTTCCAAATGAATGTCAAAAACTCAAAAAACTCAACTGCACAGAGTCAAAGTTGATGACCCTTGACCTTCAGCTGGCTCCAAATCTTGAGACGTTGATTCTTGAAAAAAACAGAGATTTGGTAACAGTTCACGTTGCCAAGAGCTGTGAAAAGCTCATATCTGTCGATGTTAGTTATTCAAAGTTGAAAACCCTTGAGCTTGGGTTAACTCCAAATCTCAAGAGCTTAAATCTTGAAGCATGCAATAATTTGGCACAACTTCAGGTTCCAAATGGTTGTCAGAAACTCAAACAACTCCACCTCACGGAGTCAAAGTTGATGGCCCTTGACCTTCAGCTGGCTCCAAATCTTAAGACGCTGATTCTTAAAAAGAATAGAGATTTGGTAATACTTCACTTAGCAAAGAATTGTCAAAAGCTTATATCCCTCGATGTTAGTTATTCAATGCTGAAAACCCTTGAGCTTGGGCTGACTCCAAATCTCAAGAGCTTAAATCTTGAAGGCTGTTGTGATTTGGTAGAACTTCATCTGCCAAATGAATGTCAAAAACTAAAAAAACTCCACTGCACAGAGTCAAATTTGATGGCCCTTGACCTTCAACTGGCTCCGAATCTTGAGACGCTGATTCTTGAAAAAAACAGAGATTTGGTAACACTTCACATAGCCAAGAACTGTCAAAATCTCAGTGACATTAGTGTCGCTTGGATCTTCAGGTGTATCAACACTTGACCAAATGTGTGCAGTTTCCTCGCCTATCTTCTATTTTAGATTTTCTTCAAAACTTTTCGAGTCAGGTAAGCCTTTTTCTTTAAGGATCACTATGAAGATGATTCATCAAATACTACATACCTTGAGGTGTAGCATTTTCCATTTCTTGGATCACAACACCTCCACCATTTTGTTTGATTTTCGTATCCAACAAATATACACCTGACTGCTTTCTTTTCAAGCTTGGTAGGTAAATGATTGGGCATAAATATATAGTAAATGCAGCCAAATACTCGAAAGTAACAAATAGTAGGTTTCATGTTTCATAGTGTCTCAAATGGTGAGATGAAACCTAACCTTGGTTGGGGAAGTTTATAGATCAAGTGGGCAACAATTTGCATTGCTCAACCCAAAATCTTCTTGGGATACTCTTTGCGTGTTGCATGCTTTGACAAATTTATGCAAGATGTGGATTCTTGCTCTCAACTACACCATTTTTTTTGTTGATGTGTGTTCGCACATTTGAATTAATAATGTAAACTGCTTTTCTAGCAGATAGTGTGTAACACCCCGTTTTCAAGTCAAACCCTAAAATATGATGACGTGTTGTAAGTATTATTTTATTATAATATATTAATATATTTAAGTTAAGTGGTTAGTGAAAAAGTGTGTAATTGGCATTATAATTTGTTTTGGAGGACTAAAGAGTACTTTCGGGGTTCGTAGTGGAAAGAGTATTTGAACATATGGCTATAGGATAATAAATCGGGCTCGTTTTGTAGTTTGTGGACTTATATCGTAAATATTTTGTAGAGAAGGGGCTATTTGGGTAAATTTGAAATTAATTTGAAAAGAGAAAGAAGGTCTGAATATGTCAAAATTAAGATCTCAGGGTTAACAGGGTAATTTTTTTGATTAGTATTACAAAGAATCTTGAAAGCTAAGGGGTGTTTGGTATAATGTGGGACTTATAAATTGGAAGAATTATGGAATGTAGAGGGCTGAATGGTAACTTAGGGATTTAAATCGAAAAGACTATGGATGGGAGGGGCTGAATGTGTCAAAATCATATGGAGTTGCATGGGATACGAGTTTAACTCGTCACCCTCCAAATGCTGCACATATAAGGGATAAACCCTAACCCTACTCTCAGATGAAGCAGGCACCACCACCTTGTGACTCCCCAGACGCCACCTCCCTTCTTCTCGTTCTTTTCCGATCCAAACAGGTCGCCATCTGCTGCCGGCAACACCGTGAGGGATAAGGACCACCGAGATCGGATTTTGAGCTCTGACCAACTTGTGTAGGTTGCGAACGATAGGAATAATGCAAGAAGCAGTGACTCTCAGTGTTGCTGTTCCAGCTTGCTGTTCTTCTCAATTCTTCTCCGGTTGCAACTAACGGACGTCCGCCGCTGCCATCCAGGGACTGTTTCATCGATTTCCCTCCGACTGCCAGGTGCCATCGTGAGGGTGGTTGTTTTTGGATACATTTCCGGCATGAAATTGTGTATGTTGACGTATTGTTGACAATGGACCATAAGAAAGTATCACCACCACCGTGAGGTGGTGGCTGTCATCACAATCAATCGCCGTCAGCCGTCGTTGTGCCGCTTGTGTGGCTGCTGCTGTCGCCAAACGCCACCAAGTGGGTGGCCGTGTTACTGTTCCGATTATAGGGTGTTGGTTTGAGTTATTTATGTGATGTAAGGTTGAGTTTTGTGCGGCGGGAAAACCAAGGAAGCCACCACCGCCACCGTGAGGTGGTGGCTACCACCATCTACCACCGTCGTCCACTACAAGGGTGGTTGTGTGTGTGTGTGTGTTTATGTTAGTGTGTTTGTTTATTTTTGGATTAAAGCATTGCAATTGTAGTTAGCAAAAAATGAATAATGAAAAGAAACTCAAAACCACCACCGTAAGGTGGTATCCGCCGCCGTGAGCCGCTGTTGACCACCACTACCCGAGGTGGTAGTGGGTGGTGCCCGACTAGTAAAACCCTAATTGACCTAATGAAACCCCAATGGGCTTAGAGATTTAGTTTTGGACCTATTGGACTATGATTGGGTGGGAAACCTTAATTAGGGTTTAGAAAACCCTAATTCTAGATATATAGGCCTTGGCCTTATTGGGACCCACATTTGGCCCATTGGAATGGAATTGTGAATTACACCCAATCACACCATATGATTTATCTAGTAGAGTGATGGACTTAATAGATTAACTCCTTAATAGGTTAAGTAAGAAACACTTAACCCTAATTGTCATTTTATGTGAAACCCTAATTTCACTTGGGCCTTGAGTTGGGCCTTTTTATTGGGTTTTAGTAATTGGGCCAATAATAGGCTATCCAAGAATGATCATATGGACTAGAATACTTAGATGGGCTTTAGGGTAAGGCCTATATGAGGGTTTGGGCCTAATTTGGAAAATTAGGCCATAAATGGGCCATAGTTTAGGCCTTGATGGTAATATGATGTTAGGCCATTAGAATGCCAAATGTTTGGATTGGACTAAATGGCCAGCCCTTAAGGGAAGACCATGTAGAGGTTTGGGCCTAATTTGGAAAATTGGGCCATATGTTAGGCTTTGACATATAGTTGACTTTTGGGCCATTAGATTGGGCCTTAGGCTTGAATCAAGCTAAGATATGAGTAAAGAAGTCTTTTATCCCAAGCATGGACTTATGGGTATATTTGATGGAACCCAATTATTAATTGCGTGTTATTTTGATGTTGACAGATTTGGGAATCTATCATCCAGCAGCTAGCGTTTTGTCAGCAGGACTTCAACACTCTGAGGTGAGTTTTCCTCCAGTAGGATCAAGTCGAAGGCACCAATGTCGACCCGTTTATGTATGTTAGTATGTGTCGGGCTTAGGCCTGATGTCGGGTTAGCCCGATACAGCTTATATATTTCGGACATCAGTCCGGTGCCTAGGCGGTCCCGAGAAGAGTATATGTATGCTTGATGTCTTTGTGATTCATGCATTTTATGTGTTATGTATTCCGGGGCAAGCCCGATGCCGGGGAAGCCAGATGCAGAAATAACTTATATGTTACGTGTGCCAGACTTCGGTCTGATGTCGGGGCAAGCCCAATAAAGTTTGTTATATTTCTATGTTGTATGCTTATTTATTATGTGCTTGTTGCTATGATATGTATTCCGAACTTTGGTCCAATGTCTGGCGGGGCCCAATGTCGGACTTCGGTCCGATGCCGGGCGGGGTCCAATGTAGTGGGCAAGGCCCAGTATATGTTGTTATGTCTTTATGTTATTTGCATTATTGATGTGTTTATATGTATATTGGATTTCGGTCTGATGCCGGGCGGGGCCCGATGTAGCGGGCAAGGCCCAGTGTATGGTATTTGGTAGTATAGAGAGACTCGCTAAGCTTCGTGCTTACAATTTTCAGTTTTTGTTTCAGGTACCTCGGTTTTCAAAAGAAGAGTTTGGGAAGATTGCATTGCACACACCATTTGTTCAGCTTGGGATTTTTATACTCTGATATATTTGACAGATGTTATGATATTCTTGAGATACATGATTTATTATTTTTTATATGTTGAAAGATAACTATGGTTTTATTAATGATTTAAAACGAAATTTTTAGACTGTATTTTTGGGCAGAGCCTTGGTTTGAGAGATTCAGGCACACACTTTCGGGTGTGTCTGAACTCAAACTAAGGAATTGGTATAGAATTTTTCCAAAGGAAAAATCAATTTTTGTAAGAAGGATTTTGAGGAAAGAAAACAGTTTCATAAAAAGTGAAAAGAAGTTTGAGAAAGAAAAGAACTTTGAAAACAAAAAAAAAGTTTGGTGCATGCAATCAACCGAGCTCAGGTAAGTACTCCTAAATTACCCATATAAATTTATGTTATGATATGATTATCAGCTTTATGAGAACTACATGCTAGATTAGGACTAAGGATCTAGGGAGGATGCCTTATGTGCATGTTATATGTGTATCGGCTTTATGAGAACTGCATGCTAATACGGATTAGTTAGTGTGATAGCCTGATTAGTATATGTTTGATTATGTGTACTCAATGCTCGAATGCTACTTGCTTTGTTCTTATAGAAGTTCTAGTTATATTTTGCTAACTAGTAAACGAATATGTTAAGTTACATATTGCGAGGACTAAATAATTTCAGAAGGTTAGGTTTAGCCTTATTTCACAGCTCTCGTTTGAGTCTAACTGTTGTAGGGTAGATCCTCTCATTTGAAGAATTATCTAGTCTTAGTGATATGTAATGGTATTTGCAAGCTAGTTAGGGGGATAGCAGGGACTTATTATGCAGCTGATGGCGGAGAGTAGGATGGTGATTACCCTAGGGAAAGCCGAGGATGAGAGTAGTGTTGGGAGCAGTAGTAGTAGTAAGGGACTTGGTGGAGTTGAGGCAATCCTTGAGGAAAGTATGGGTAGATGTGGAAGATAGTATGGGCTTGTACTACTAAAAGCAGAGGATCTGTACTTGAGTCAAGGAGGGATGAGATAAAGCCGAGGATCTTGTACTGCGTGTGTGATCCCTTGATAGTGATGAGTATTCTGATGGTTGTTATGTTAGGATGTAGTTTGGTGACGCCGCGAGGTAGACCAGTGGGCAGTTTAGGTGCCTGTGAGGGATCAGACTCGGGCTTTGGAGTCGGACAACCTGAAGAGCAGATGAGGGAATTCATTTCAGCTGGGATTGCCCACAGTATTTTGGAGTAGACGCCTTTAATCCTTGGTTCAGTTAAGGAGGTGGGTTATGCACCTTGTCTTCAGGTGAGTCTAGCACATGATTGGATCACAGTGGAGGTTTCGCGTGCCCTACAAGAGGAGTTACCCAACATCATTGGGCGTGTCACTAACACTGATAGATTGGTCGCCAGACTCAAAGGACGGACCTCAATTATTCAAGCGGTTAACGGGATGATCGCGGTAACTCAGGAGGATAAGATTGGTTTGGACGAACACCTGGGATAGAGGAAGCAAGAAAATGGTCTAAGTCGGCAAACCGAGCAGTTGGGTGCAGCTGTAGCAGGAGTCAAAAACCTGAGGGGTTGTGGCACTTCCACGAAGGATGAAGGGATACAAAAGGATGTTTGTAGTAGGTCTAAGTGCGGAGGGTTCAGGTGGAAGGGTCACAATCGCGAAGAATGCACGTTGGAGGTGGAGTTGTGCCATCGTTGTCATCATCTTGGTCACTTCAGGGCGAATTGCCCCCGCATAATGGTTGGGCCTGTACAGGATTCATCGTAGGTACTTCTACAAGAAGTCAAAATCGAACCGCAATAGATCGTTGATGTGTAATTTGAATTCCCCTATCTGTAATGGAACTATGGTGTAGTTCCCCTTAAATAGTAGTTGTATCGTTTAAGAATCTCATTGAGTTTTGAGTAAGTGAACCTAGGGGTTTATTTTCCTGTTTATGTTTGAATTATATTTTCAAGATATTCCATATGCTAATTGCATACCGAGAATTGTTAGCGGATAGCAAAGGATCATTCCCTAATTGCAAGATTGGGAGAGTACAGTGTCATCTTGGTTTATTCCAAGACTGAGGAGCGGCACAAGGAGCGCCTGGGGAGGTACTAGAGACTCTGAGGAGGGAGTGACTTTTTGCAATGTTTTCCAAATGTGAGTTCTGGTTGCGCGAGGAGCAATTTCCTAGGCACCTTGTCAACCAGATGGATATATTAGTCGATCTGGCCAAGTTAGAGGCTGTGACTTTTTGCAATGTTTTCCAAATGTGAGTTCTGGTTGCGCGAGGAGCAATTTCCGAGGCACCTTGTCAACCAGATGAATTGGGAGATTCCGAGGTCTCCAACTTAGATTCGGAGTTTCCTGGGTCTAGCGGGATATTACCGGAGATTTATTTAGAACTTCTCCAAGGTTATAGTTCCCTTGACCCGACTAACCAAGAAGTCGGTGGCCTTTCTCCGGGGGCCTGAGTAGCAGGCAACCTTCGAGACTCTCTGACAGTGGTTGTGCGAGGCATCTATTCTCAACCAGCTAGAGGCTGTAGAGGATTTCGTGGTTTACTGTGATGCTTCGATCACGGGCATGGGTGCGGTACTGATGCAATAGGGTCACATGATAGCAGGCCTTAGGGAACTAGGTTGGGGATTCCAGTCAGGACATGATTTCAGTTGAGTGTTAGGTCAAGCGCGTGTTCGACCCAGTATGGAAAGTATTGTAAGTTTGTGGGTGGATCCGTAGCATTCACTAGCATCCAGATAGTGCTAGAGTGTTGTAATTCTGCGGGTGTAGCCATAGCATTCATAAGGTTGGCAGATAGTCCTAGAGTGTTGTAAGTTTCCGGGTGTAGTCGTAGCATTCACTAGGTTAGTAGATATCATGAGTGTGTTGTTAGAACGTGAAAGGAATAGTGGTACCCACTAATTTGGGTGTAACAGTGCAGGCGTGGCAAATCCACAGATTGGTCTATGGATTTCCTCAGAGGGATTAGACCTGGTTGAGCCAGTGATAAGACTATAGGAACCCCACTACAATTATGAGATCAGGGAAGCAATGGACTGCTTAGGGCCATTTGTGATATAAGGCTACCTTTGGTCATGTAGAAATCACTTTTAGCCTTGGATTTGATGGTGACAGGATTCGACGCATGGGCCCGATCGGTTAGATCAGAAGGTTGTTTGAGCCATAGTGGCATGATAATTAGTGGCAACTATTGATATACAAGGATTTTGTTCAGAAGTCGTGTGGGGAGACTGTGAGATTGCTCTTGGCTCAACAACCAGGCAAGACTCCAGCATTTTAGATAAGCCATAACCAGAGAGGTTCCAGTAGATTTTGGGAAGCAACCATGTGGCTACATACGATTTCAGGCAGTTCAGTGTTTCGGGCAGATCAGTGCTTCAGAGAGTTTCGAGTATCAAGCAGAAGGGGTATTTAAGGATTTCATGTATGGTTAGAGTGACAAGTCACTCACAGTGGGATTAGCTGAGCCTAGGCCAAGTATAAGTGATCTGTAGGGATAATTAGGTCGGTGATCCAATTTTATAATGGGAACCTCTAGTTATCAGAAGATGAGTAGTCAATTGAGGGACAAACAGACTGGATTCAATGATAATGATTTAGTATGAGTGGTCTGTTTGGGATTCAGACCATCTCGAGACAATAGATTTCAGACGAGGTAAATGTTATCTTGTTGCGAGGAATTCGTTCATCTATGAATTTTAGGGCCTTGCGAAGATTGGTCACGGCTACCCTGGGAAAGGTAGGGTGTGCCCAAGATGGTGACTGTGTTACCAGAGTGGTTTGACGTGTAAGGAATGGTAAGAGATGATTTCAAGGACGAAATCCAATTTAAGTGGGGAAGAGTTGTAACACCTCGTTTCCAAGTCAAACCCTAAAATCTGAAGACATGTTGTAAGTATTATTTTATTCCGATATATGAATATATTTAAGTTAAGAGGTTAGTGAAAAAGTGTGTAATTGTCATTATAATTTGTTTTGGAGGACTAAAGTGTACTTTTGGGGTTCGTAGTGGAACGGATATTTGAACATATGGCTAAAGGATAATCAATCAAGCTAGTTTTGTAGTTCGTGGACTTATATCGTAAATATTTTGTAGATGAGGGGCTATTTGGGTAAATTTGAAGTTAATTTGAAAGAAAATGAGAAGGAAGGGTTGAATATGTCAAATTAAGATCTTGGGGGTTAACAAGGTAATTTTTGGATTAGTTTTGCAAAGAATCTTGAAAGCTAAGGGGTGTTAGGTATAATGTAGGACTTAAATTGGTCTAATTATGGAATGTCGAGGGCTGACTGGTAACTTAGGGATTTAAATTGAAAAGACTATGGATGGGAGGGGCTGAATGTGATAAAATCATATGAAGTTACATGGGATACAGGTTTAACCCGTCACCTTCCAAATGCTGCACATATAGGGGATAAACCCTAACCCTACTCTCAGATGAAACAGCCATCACCACCTTGTGACTCCCGAGCCGCCACCTCCCTTCTTCTCGTTCTTTTCCGATCCGACTAGGTCGCCATCTACTGCCGACAACACCGTGAGTGACAAGGACCACCGAGACCGGATTTTGAGCTCTAAACGGCTTGTGCGGGCTGCGAACGATAGGAATAACGCTGGACACAGTGACTCTCAGTGTTGCTGTTCCAGCTTGCTGTTCTTCTCCTTTCTTCTCCGGTTGCAACTAACGGACGTCCATTGCTGCCATCCAGGGATTGTTTCATTGATTTCCCCCCGACTACCAGGTGCCATCGTGAGGATGGTTGTTTTTGGATACATTTCTGGCGTGAACTCGTGTATGTTGACATATTTTTGAGCAACGGACCAACGGAAAGTATCACCACCATCATGAGGTGGTGGTTGTCATCAAAATCTATCGATGTCAGCCACTGTTGTTTCACATGTGAGGCTACTGTCGTCGCCAAACGCACCAGTTGGGTGGCTGTGTTACTGTTGTGGGCATAGGGTGTTGGCGTGAGTTATTTCTGTGATGTAAGGCTGAGTTTTGTGTGACAGGAAAACCAAGGAAGCCACCACCACCATCGGGAGGTGGTGGCTGCCACCATATACCACCACTGGCCACCATAAGGGTGACTGTGTGTATGTTTATGTTAGTAAGTGTGTGTGTGTGTGTTTAGTTTTGGATTAAAGCATTGTAATTGTATTTAGCAAAAAAAGAATAATGAAAAGAAACTCAAAACCCCCACCGTAAGGTGGTGGCCACCGTCGTGAGTCGCTATTGACCACCACTACCCAAGGTGGTAGTGGGTGATGCCCGAGTAGCAAAACGCTAATTGACCTAATGAAACCCTAATTGGCTTAATGGGTTAGTTTTGGGCCTATTGGACTATGATTGGGTGCGAAACCCTTACCAGGGTTTAGAAAACTCTAATTTTGGATATATGGGCCTTGGACTTATTGGGACCCAGATTTGGGCCATTCGAATGGAATTGTGAATTACACCCAATCATATCACATGATTTATCTAGTGGAGGGATGGACTTAATGGATTAAGTCCTTAATTGGTTAGGTGAGAAACACTTAACCCTAATTGTCATTTTATGTGAAACCCTAATTTAACTTGGGCCTTGAGTTGGGCCTTTCTATTGGGTTTTAGTAATTAGGCCAATAATGGGCCACCTAAGAATGATCATATGGACTAGAATATTTATATGGGCTTTACAGTAAGGCACGTATAAGGTTTTGGGCCCAATTTGGAAAATTGGGCCATAGATGGGCCATAATTTAGGCCTTGATGGTTATATGATGTTGGGCCATTAGAATGCCAAATGTTTGGATTGGACTAAATAGTCAGGCCTTAAGGGAAGACCATGTAGAGGTTTGGACCCAATTTGGAAAATTGGGCCATATGTTGGGCTTTGATTTATAGTTGACTTTTGGGCCTTTGGATTGGATTGAGTATTGGACTTATGGGTATATTTGATGGAACCCAATTATTAACTGGGTGTTATTTTCATGTTGACAGGTTTGGGAATTTGTCATCCAGCAGTTAGGTTATTGTCAGCAGGACTTCAGCAGTGTGAGGTGAGTTTTCCTCCAGTAGGAATGGGTCGAAGGCACCAACGTTGGCCTGTTCATGTATGTTAGTATATGTCGGGCTTAGGCCTGATGTCGGGGTTAGCCGATGCAGCTTATGTGTTCCGAACTTCAGTTCAATGTTGGGAGGCCCATAGAAGAGTATATGTATGCTTTATGTCTTTGTGATTCATGCATGTTATGTGTTATGTATTCTGGGGCAAGTTCAATGTCGAGGAAGCCCAATGCAGAAATAACTTATATGTTATGTGTGCGGGACATCGGTCCGATGTCGGCGAAAGCCCGAGGAAGTTTGTTATGTTTATATGTTATATGCTTATGTATTATGTGCTTGTTTCTATGGTATGTATTCTGGACTTCGGTTCAATGCCGGGCTGGGGCCGATGATGGACTTCGGTCCGATGTCGGGCGGGGCCTGATGCTGAACTTCAGTCCGATGCCGGATGGTCTCTGATTTAGTGGGGAAGGGCCAGTATGTGTTGTTATGTGTTTATGTTATTTGCATTATTGATGTGTTTATATATATATATATATATATATCAGGTTTTGGTCCGATGTCGGGTGGGGCCCGATGTAGCGAACAAGGCCTAGTGTATGGTATGTGGTAGTATGGGGAGATTCACTAAGCTTCGTGCTTATAGTTTACAATTTTGGTTCCAGGTACCTCGGTTTTCAAAAGAAGTGCTCGGGAAGATTGTAGTGTACACACCATTTGTTCAGCCTGTGATGTTTACACTCTGATATATTTGACAGATGTTATGATATTCTGAAGATATAAGATTTATGATTTTTATTTGTTGAAAGACAATTATGGTTTTATTAATGATTTAAAACGAATTTTTTTGACTGTATTTTTGGGATGTTTCATAGTGATTGAATTAATCTTAGGTGTTTTAACTTCTATTATCATAGTGTAGACAATATACATTGAATCTTTAGTCTCACTTCATCTTCGACCATTATCTTGAATTTCTTGAAACTTTGAGAATCTTTCATACTTTTCTTTCATGAAGAAAACCCACACATATCTCGAAGAATCATCAGTGAACGTCACCATGTACCACATCCCGCTAACTGATGTCTGCTTGATTAGACTGAACATATCCGAGTAAATTAACTCTAATGGATTATTTGCTCTAATTGACTCCTTATATGGTAATTGATGAGCTTTACTATACCAACATCCGACAAAAACGACATCTGCTTTGACTTCAATTTGAGGTAAGCCATTGAGCATGGATTTCTCCATTATTACATTCAACTTGTGATAAATGTAAATGCCATATATATGTTGTCTCATTCTTTTGAGTCTTGTATACATATGTAGACTCTACTGAGATCACATAGACATACACTATTCGTCGTCCTTCTGTTGTTGGCTTTTTTGAGATTTTAAGATCTCGATAGATCTTCACATCTTGTGGGGGAAAACAAGATGCAATTGCATGATGATGTTAGTTGTGACACTAACAAGAAGTTCTTCTTCATACTGAAAACATGATAGACATTATGTAGTGAACGCATGTCAGATTTATTACCAGGCATGATCGTTGTGTTTCCGACTTGAGCAATTGGAAGTTGTGCATTGTTGGTTGTAAGTACCATAGGACTCCCTTTGTACTCTCTTGTAGTTTGTTCTGATTACTTGTCATGTGGTTGGAGCATCCTAAATCAATGATCCAGTCAATCATATAGTTGATACACTCTCCCCTCATTGCCGTTAGTGCAAACTCATTTCTGCTATGAAACATAATGCCTCAGTATCTCATTCATCCTCTATTTCCAGTTTAGAAGTTACTGGTGACCATCGAGGCCAACAAAATTAATAACCCTAAATTTTTTATGCTAAAATTGTGTATAATGGTAAAGGGGTCGTATCCACGAAGATCGGCTCAATTTTATAACTGTACGAATATCTCTTTGTAGAAATACTTGTAAAATTACAATAAAAATAAAAATAGGGGTTTTGGTCTTTTGAAATCCTTAAAATAAAACTAGAATTAAACTAAGATTTAAATACACAATTCAACAAAAACAAGAATTTGATATAAAATCAATAAGACAAAAATTGTTGACTTAATGCTTCCTCGTTTGAACATTTGATGAAAATATCATTAGAATCCAATGGTGCAATCCTTGTTTTAAATCCTTAATTTGGCTATGGTAATCCAAGAAGCTTGAGATTATCTAGACTTTTCGTAGTTGTCAAACTGGTTAGAAAAGCTCATACCAATTTCCTTAGTTGAAGTCATAGTTTCCATTAAGCATGTAATTAGTGAAAGTCACCTAGCATTAAGAACCAAAAAGTCACCAAATCCAAGAGTAGTTAAATGCTTTCACTTCCAGGTTGGAGAAAGTGTTTTTATGATTATGTGAAGTAAAACTAACACAAAAATCACTTGTTTCTTGCTAAGTTGAGGATCCATTACTTAATCAAGAAATTAGCCAACTAATCACCACAAGAAGATTTAAACTCATGAATAAAAACATCCAAGTAGTAATAAGATGTTAAAAACACAAAACAATCTCATAAAGATTCAAGAACAAGTTTATGGAGTCTTCAACATTCAAATTATTTCACCAAAGTCAACCTAGTTTAGTGTATCCTAACATAGCTAAACACAAGAAAACAAAGTAAGGATAGATTGTAACAAACATTTAACAAATTCAAAAGCAAAAAATATAAAGTTCTAGAGGTGTTCTTGGTCTTCAAAATGCTCCAAAATCTCCAGAGAATCCTCTCAATTTCGGATGTACAAGAGTGTGAAAAGTGTCCCACCAAACTTCCTCAAATAGAAGTCAAATGTAAAATCATGAGATTGCCCTTGTAGGAACTCATGCGGGTCGCATGGTATTCTTACACGAACTGCATGAACCGATGATGAATGGGCCATTTCCATTTTTTGGGCATGCACTCCTTTAGCCCACTGGTCCAATTCTTCTTCATTAGATTGTTAACCATAAATCTTCAAGTTTTCTTCAATTCGAGCCGAATTTATGTTTTCCAAATCCTCCAAAGCTCGCGGAATCGCCCAATCATTAATTTCGTAAACTTAAATATTTTTTCCACCTCCTTTTAAGATCAAGCCCATATTGATTGCCAATAAAATGCCTCCAAACTAACCCATATCTTCTTTTGATCTTCTTAAGCCCATGTTTCTTCATTGTCCTTAATGCAACCCATCTCTACTCGACGAGTCGACGAGTCTGTATCCTAAACTCGGCGAGTCCACTAGTCTGGATGAAACACTAAATCTCAGGGTTTGTACCCTATTTAAATGTCATTATACCCTCCCACCCCAGCCTCCAGCACCTTTAGAGCAATTCTCTGTAAAACCCTAGTCCCCATTGTTGAGCTTGAGTGTTTTGTGATAGCTTAGGAGTTGTAGAAGAGAAGGAAGGAAAGAAGATCAATAAAAGAGAAAAGGAGCTCCAAGAGCTAGCTTCCATTTGCTTCATATTCTGGTAATAAAGTTATTGCCTTGCTTATTCTTCCATTATACCCTCTTTTATGCTTGTTTACGTCTCTTTTGGAGCTTTATAAGATTCAAACTCGAGATTTGAGCTCTCCTTAGGATGGAGACCATAGATCTGACTGTTATTGAGCTCTAGGAACCCAATATAACTACCTTTATGCAAATATAGCCTTGTTCCAAACCCTAAGTGCTTAGTGTTGGATGATTTTGGTGTTTTAGCCCCATTCTCGTGTGCATGCATGTAAAGTTGGAAACTTTACGTGAAAAACCAGCCCTAGAAGCCCAGATCTATGAATTGGATGCACTGAAATTGACCAAAATCAACTGTATATTAATGGCATGCAGGAGACTCGGCGAGTGGGCGGCCCAACTCGGCGAGTCCAAGGCAATCCTCTTGCCTCAAGAACAGACTCGACGAGTTGTTCATACAACTCGGCTAGTCACAGTCTGGACGTTTTCATATGATGAAGAAGAACTCGACGAGTTGTTCATACAACTCAACGAGTCAGATGAAGTTAGATTCGACGTTAGTACGGAAGAAGAACTCGTTGAGTTGTTGCCAAACTCGACGAGTTGAAGCAAATAGAGGATTAGAAAAGATGTTAGGGACATGGCGAGTTGGCGGCCCAACTCAACGAGTCCGGTCATCTGAAAGTTGACTTTGACCAGGGGTAAATTAGTCATTTTACCCTGAGAACAGTTATTAGTATCTGATTTAGTGTCTATGGAATTTGTAGCGGGGGAGTTCTGGAGTAGCAATCAGCCAATTCTAGATTTAGCATCTAAGCAGCCAGCGTTACGAGGTGAGTTTTCCTTTTAGTAGGAACAGGTCTACGGCCACAATGCCGACCCGTTTAGTTAGCAGTAGTTCCGGACTTCGGTCCGATGCAGTAGTTCAGTGTGCTTGATGTCTTTGTGATTCAAGCATGTCTTTGTGTTATATGTTCCAGGCTTCGGTTCAATGCAGTATGTAGTATATGTGTTTATGCTAGTAGTTATGATTATGCTATGATATGCTCAGTCAGTTTCCGGACTTCGGTTCGATGCAGAGGGCGAGGCCCTGGTTAGTTCCGGACTTCGGTCTGATGCAGTTTCCGGACTTCAGTCCGATGCAGAGGGAAAGGACCTAGTTAGTTCCAGACTTCAGTCCGATGCAGTTTCCGGACTACTGTTCGATGCAAAGGGCAAGGCCCTGGTTAGTTCCAGACTTTGGTCCGACACAGTTTTCGGACCTCGGTCCGATGCAGTGGGCAAGGCCCAATATGTGTTTATATGTTATTGTATGGTATGTGGTTGTTTGGGGGAGCTCACTAATCTTCATGCTTACAGTTTTAGTTTTGGTTTCAGGTACTTCCGCTAGCAAGGGGAAGATCTCGGGATGATGGCATGGCACACAACACAGTTTTATCTTAGGAGTTTGTTCAGATGTTTGATTTGATATTGACATTAGTTAGATTAGATGCATTCAATATGACCTTTTGAGACACTCGAATCATGGCTTTAGTGAATGTTAGATGATATTATGGTTTTGGTAATGTTTTAAAAACAAAAAATTTCGGGTTGGTATTTTGGGATGTTTCATATTAGAATAATAAACGTTATAAGGCTTGTACGATTTCTTTTTATGCTTATGTACTGTACTGACAATGACATCCTAGCGATTTTAATATAATTAAAAATACATTTCTTCAGAAATGCTTTGATAATATCTTTATCATATTTTTAGGAACAAATTTCGCAACATATTTACTCAAAAGGATGCTCTGACTTTCAAATAAAGCATAAACAAATCAGTATTTTCTAGCCGTAAAATTGGGGTTATCACATAAAGTTTATGACATGGGACTATCAAAAATAGGACCTGCAAATCATAAGAACACCTTTTTTGCGACTAATGTTGTAGGTACCTTTGGGTACCTAGATCCTATTTATATGGAGATGAGCATCCTTACGAAAGAGTCAGATGTATACTCTTTTGGTGTGGTCTAGTTTGAAGTATTGTGTGGGAGACTATGCTTTGAAAATCCCAATGGTCATTCTAAGAGTTTATTGCAAAAATGGAAACAGAGTTACAAGAAAAAGAGATTAGGTAAATTTTCTATCGAGGTTTGAAGGAACACATCTATCAGATGTCACTAGAAGCATTTTCAGATATGCAAAGACATTGCATATCGGTGTTTTCAGAAAAATGGTGAAGAACGGCCACATAAGTCTCATGTTGTGAAACAACTTGAAATTGTGTTTCAGTTTCCATCGCATGTTGTAGAAAAACTTGAGATTGTGCTTTGGGTTCAAGAGATTTTTAAAGGGATGGATTATGAAGTCTATAAATCCAAAGCATAACTAAATATGCTTCTTCCCAAAGCAATCCCTGAAATGGTAATTATCTTTGATGATAAACGGCTGCTTTAGAAACTATTTTTTTCTAATAAACTATATAAAAAGTGATTGATGAAATGTTAATTATACTAGTCGTGAGATTCGTGTAATACATGAGTTTATTAAAAAAAAAATTTAAACATGAATGGTAAACATTTACCAGTTTGAATTTATGTGGAAAATAAGAAAAAGATTGTATTATTGAATATGAAACTAATAATTTATTTAATTAAACAAATAAATTAATTGGGCTTCAATTTGAGAATTTTAAAATTAAAAGAAAATTTGCATTAATAAAATTGATATACATTTATTATAATTAATACATTTAAATTTTATGTGGAATTTAATAAAATGGAAAAACCATAAAATGACATGTATAAAAAAAATAAAGAAAATATAGTTCTTACAAATGTTAGAAATATTAGTGGTAATAGATAGGATCAAGCGATACGTTTAAGGATCCTGAGGCTTCAGAAATATTTTAGGATCCTTAATATGATTCAAGGATATTGCCCCTAACAGTAAGTGTCTTAAAGGTTCATCCATCTTCATCAAAACTCAAGCCTCCTAAGAGGACTCAAGGGACAAAAAATGTTGTTATCATCTTCTTTCTTGTATGTTTGTGTTTTTATCTTTCCATTTCTTGAAAGATGATACTTGGTGGTTTGTAACAAGCTTATTAACTTCGAAAATTTAAGACTTTCGTTTGCCATTTACTTGAGTTTTTGAAACTACTTTTGAATTAAAACCATACAGATACAACAATTAAAAGTTTTTTTTGGAATAAGGTAGGCTATGTCTTAGACGCCATGAAGGAAGCTAATTAGGGCACATAGTCGTCCTACCATATATCTTTGAGACCTTTAGGAAGAAAATCATGTTGTAATGCCTATTTAGTTAGCATTTTGCCCCCCTTTTGCACCCATTCCATTCCATTCATTCCTCGACCTGACGAAACACCTTAAGTTGATAAATACAAGTGATACTAACTTCTAAATGACATATCTTAGTTCCTATTCAATTTCAGTCATTCAAACTAGTATTTCAAAATCCAATGCCCATGTTGTGATCCAATCACATTAAAAGCAATGTGGTGATTCTAATTCCATTATTGAAGTTGTGAGACCAATTGATCCATGAGTTTAAGTTTCAAACATCAAAAGTGTTATAGTTTACTCGATTCACTAGTTTTACAAAAAACATTTTCAAGTTTGAAAATCAACAATCATTCAAATTTATCTATTCCATTTTGATGATGCTTTTTCATTGGAAATGGTAATTCGACCCACACTTTCATAAGTAAACTAGTTAATCACAATATGGATCAAATATAATCATCACAACCAATTGATAATCTAGTGTTTTTGCAATTACTATCAAATTGATAATGGAAAGTGAAACAAATGCTCTTTCAACCAAAATATCGATATAGATATGTATTTCTAGACGATGATATATTATAAATTTTAATATAATAAATTTTTCAAAAAAAAAAAAAGCTTGAAAAAATAAAACCAAAGCAAAATACAGATAGTGATTGAGATGAATTTTTTGAAATTAGTGGGTTTTCAAATCAAAAAACATAACAAAAACGGTATTTGCTGAATATAATGTTCGCAATATAATTCTGGTTTTAAAATAAATGAATTATTTTAACATAAATTTGTATTTAGATGATTAAACGAAATTATTGTGAAAGTAATTCACAAAATATATATAGCGACAAATGTGATAACGCGTGGCCGACGTTTCTAGTGGAAAATGAGGGGCTGGTTCCGTTCTTGTTGTTATTTAGGCCAGGTCGACACGCTTTAAATTTTGTCATTATCATTTGATTATAACCCCACAACCCGAAAATGAGGGGATCCCAGTTGCAGTAGCTATACATGTAATGTAAGGAACTTCTTCCAAGCACTTGATTTTTATCAAATACAGTTTGATCATCATGGCTTGCTTGGAGGAGTTTCAACACCTTAAAATCCAACTGCAAGAGATAAAATCAGCCACTGGCAACTTCAATGTCAACAATGTTATCGGACAAGGTGGATTTGGAAAGGTGTACGAAGGAGTACTCTATCACTGTAAGGGTAGAAGCAAGGTTGCTATTAAGCGTCTGGATCGTAACTATGGGCAAGGAGACCTTGAGTTCTTGAAAGAGATCCTGATGCTTTCTGGTTACAAACATGAAAATCTCATCTCTCTCCTGGGATTTTGCGATGAAGATGGTGAGAAGATCCTTGTGTACGAGTATGCATCCCATGGAAGCCTGGATCGCCACTTAAGTTCCACTTCTCTCACGTGGAGGGAACGTCTCAAGATATGTCTTGGGGCCGCAGTGGGACTGAGCTACCTTCATGATCCGAGGGACACGCAACAACGAGTCATCCACCGTGATATTAAGAGCTCCAACATTCTACTCGATCAATATTGGAACGCCAAAGTTTCTGACATGGGACTTTCAAAAATAGGACCTGCAAATCAGAAGCACACCTTTCTTGCCACGAATGTTGTAGGTACCTTTGGGTACCTAGATCCTATGTATGTGGAGATGAGCATCCTTACGAAAGAGTCAGATGTATACTCTTTTGGGGTGGTGTTGTTTGAAGTATTGTGTGGGAGACTCTGCTTTCAATATCTCAATGGTCATTATAACAGTTTAGTGCGAATATGGAAACAAAGCTACAAGCAAAAGAGATTAGATAACATTATCTTTCGAGATCTAAAGGAACACATCGATCGGATGTCATTGGAAGCATTTTCAGACATTGCTTATCGGTGTTTGCATAAATCTCGTGAAGAACGCCCACAGATGTCTGAGGTTGTGGAACAACTTGAAATTGCACTTCGGTTTCAGTCTCGTGTTGTGGAAAAATTTGAGATTGCGCTTCGGGTTCAAGAGATTTCGGAAGGGGTGGAGTATGAAGTCTACGGATCCACAGAGGAACTAAATATGCTTCTCCCCAATGGAATCCCTGAAATGGTAAGTATCAATTTCTTTAGATTCTTCATATACACACATACACATTTATAATCAGAAAAAGTTTTTCTGGTTTTAGAAGAATAAATTCATTACAGGAAAATTGTTAGGCATGTTCTTTTATAAACTAGTTTCAATGTTTCATGAACCACCAATTAAATTCCTCTCCCTGCGATCCTGGAATGAGCAGTGGGGACAATTAAAGTAGTTTGGCTTATCCGTACATTTGTGATATGTCATCTATATATTTCTCCAATTTAATATATCTAGTTCTAAACATATGATAAAATCACTCTGAACAGAATAATTCGGGGAACAACAGGTGGAATACATGGAAAGCAGTCATCAGGAGCAATTTTAACATATTCTTGAACATATACTTTTCAACTCCGTGGGCTATTATATCAACGATGGCAGCTTTGCTAATGTTGCTTCTTACAATTGTACAGGTCTCTTTCATTATCATTTCCTATGAGAATACATTTTTGAGTCATGTAAATACAAATACGCGCATATAGTTGTAGATTTTTGAGCACGTAAGTAACAATGATACTACTTAGCTTGTGTATGGAACAATTGTTGAACTAGATTAGGATACATAAATGAGATTACAACACTTCAACCTTGTATCTCGGAAAAATTGGGTTTTCCCATTTTAGAAATTAAAATGGGTTTTGCTAATTTTTGAAAAGAAAAATTGTTCTTATTGGAAACAAAAATGAGATTACATATGTATACTTATGTTCACCTCCGTGATACCTTCAATTTGGTGTACATATCTAAAACAAACGATATATGAACAAGAAATTACTCAACGAAAATTCAAGGATTGAATGTGTGTATGGCTTAAAATTAATGGTTATTTTCGGTTTACTATTAGTAATTAAGAAGAATAAGTACAAAGAGAATTTCATATCTGCTCTGTAGGGAAGGGTTATTTGGAAAACAAAAAAACCTTAAAAAAAGCCTAAAAATCATAAAACTACATAAAAAAATACCAAGAAATCACAAAACTTTTTTCTGAATTTTTTTAACAAAAAATCGCAACATTTTTTACAATTTCGCTGAAAAAAAAATAAAAAACTCAATTTTTTTTAGTAAAAAAAAAATTCAAATTTTTTTTTTCAACGATTTTGACCTAAAAGTTGTGACTTTTTGATAAAAAAAAGTTTTGTGATCTCTAAGTATTTTAATTTTTATGCATTTTAATGATTTTAGGGTTTTTTTCCATAGAAGTTAAACCCTGCTCTGTATAATAATCAAAATATCATTTGTCCATCATAATTTCCAAAATATTTTATTTGTCAAAAAAAAGAAATTAACATTTTATAATCATTTGTAATTTTAAATCATTAGAAATAATAAGAAAATTCTGGAATGACGGATATACCTTTGCTACTATTTTGTTGGAATACATTGTTCAAATGATTCCATAATCCCGATCGTAGAAAATCCAGCCATCATCGATCTTTATCTTAGATTACACGATGGCTTCAATCGATTTTACTCCGAATCTGGTTTATTCCAGGATTCAATCAACTCGTATCAATTCAAGTTTCACTTTCAATTGCGTGTTATTTTCAATCATTTGAACAACATTGATGGTTTTTCTGTGCATTTTCTGAAACTTTTTTTAAAATTACAGAGTTGCCTCAGTTTAAATACCTTGTGTTTTAATCAATGGTTTTGCTACTTTAATTTACTTCAAATCCTAAGTCCCAATTGAATCTGCTTTTGCACATAACATGTTCGATAAATTGCTTTTGAATTTTCTTCATTGTTTATATCAAACAGCAACGAGTGTTAGTGTAAACCTACTTGGGTGTGAACTTGCCATGAGTAGTTGTACCACCCTCTTTAGTTGACAAATGAATGCCTCCTTTGTTGACAATAACCACTAGAGATGGCAGCCTCTTTATATCATACGATGAACACAATAAATTGTCATAATACTTATAGTGGATAGCTTTAATGTAAATAGAAGTTGTAATCTAAGTTGTAAGGTACCACAAAAACAGAGAGTGATAGAGTGAGTATTTGTACTAGAGGGTTGTTTTTCTTTTCTTGTAATTGAGCTAGTAAGCTCCTCATTTTGTTCTAGTTCAGAATAAAAGTTCGTTTCAACCCCAACAAGTGGTATCAGAGCTTTGTTAAGCTCCGGGGGAGCATTCCTAGTTTTTTGGTCGAAATTTTTTTGTCTCAAAAACAATTTTGGAGTACGCCGTTGGAAATGTCTCATTCCGAGGATTCCGAAAATATATTTTTTGAATTGTTTGACCACCAGAAGGCTTCCAAATCGCCGGTCAAAGTTGGTCAAAAGTCGCCGGAAAGTTGGCTGGAAAAACCAGGGTTCGCTGGAGAAGACGACACTGCAACGGGTACTGTAGCAGTGACATCAACAGCTGACCAAAAGTTTTGAAAATTGCAGTTTAGCCTCTGTTCTTCCAAAAAGTGCAATTTAGCCCCTGTTTTTCAGAAAAATTGCATTTTTGGTGCTGTTTTTCAGAAAATTTTCAATTTAGCCCCTGTTTTACTTTTGTAAAAGTTCTATTTGCCCCCTGAACTTCTGAAGAGTTCATATTGGTCCCTGTACTTCAAAAAAAATTCATAGTCGTGTATGCCCAAGTATATGCCAAAAATGACTACACCAACTTCGTCATCTTCTCAAGCCGAAGTTGAAAGTTTTCAAAGGACCGGGAAAGACGGTAGTGTTACGTTACACTATCCAATGCTCACGAAGATGAACTACTTGGTGTGGGCCATAAAAATGCGAGTGAATTTACAAGCACAAGGAGTATAGGATGTAATTAAAAATGTAGAAAAGGACGAACGTAAGGATTGGATGGCTCTTGCAGCTATTTATCAAGCAATTCCAGAGGACGTACTTCTGATGTTAGCTGAGAAGGACACAACTAAAGAAGCATGGGAAACGCTTAAGATGATGCACATGGGAGCCGATCGGGTCAAGGCGGCTAAAGCTCAAACCTTGAGAAGTGACTTCGAGGTGATCCGGATGAAAGAGTGAATCGGTAGATGATTTTTCCATGAGATTGAATACTACCGTAACCAATATTTGATCTCTAGGTGAAATGATTGAAGAAATTACGGTTGTGAAGATGTTTCTGTGAGCCGTAATGATACGATTTATACAAATCGTAACATCTATCGAGCAATTCAGAGATTTAAAGAATATAACGGTGGAAGAAGTTGTGGGTCATCTTATGACCTATGAAGAGAGACTTTGAAGCTATGGAGAAAAAGAAGGAGGAACTTCTCTATTGCTTACACATGCCGATTGGGCATCTCGTTCGAAGAAAACTGGCGAGAGAAACTCATCAAACACTTCAAGAGGACGAGAAGGACATGATAACCAAGTTCGGGGACGAGATCGAGGTCGTGGACGTGGCCAAGGAGGCGGTTGCGAGTACAATACAAAGCGGAATGACCATAATCCTTCTCGAAAGGATAAAAGTAAAATCAAATGCTTTACTTGTGAACAATTTGGTCATTATGCTTCGGAGTGTCCAAACAAGAATCAAGGTGAGGAGGCGAACCTCACTCAAGCCATCGAAGAAGATCCTACTTTGATGATGGCAGCCGAACAAGAATATGTACAAAAAAAAGTGTCTCTAAGAGAGAAGATTTGTGTTAATCTTCTTGTATCGGGAGAAAGTCAAGTCGAATCCGAGGTATGGTATCTCGACAACGGTGCTAGCAATCACATGACTGGAGACCGCTCAAAGTTTCACGAACTAGATGAGCACGTTACGGGTCACATGAAATTTGGGGATGGTTCGACCGTCACTATTTTGGGAAAAGGGTCGATTTTATTCGATAGCAAAAATGGCGACCAAAGACTCCTTAATGAGCTATATTTCATTCCAAGTGTAAAAAACAATATTATTAGTCTTAGACAAATGACGGAGGAAGGGAATCAGGTCATAATGGATGGGTCGGATCTGACATTGTTTGACAGAAACAAAACTCTACTTTTAAGAGTTAAACGATCCCCAAACTAGTTATATAAAACTCCTTTAAGGACTGATAGACCGACTTGTCTTTTAGCAACAAAAGACGAACCAGCTTGGATATGGCATTCTAGAGTCGGTCATGTAGTCTTTCTCGCCTTAAAGAAGTTATCCGAAAGGAATATGGCAATCGGAGTCTCAAAGATTGAGCACCCAAACCAAGTACGTGAAGGGTGCGTTCTTTCCAAACAAACCCGAATTCCTTTCCCCGATCATGCAGTTTTTCGGGCTCAAAAACCTCTAGAACTTGTTCATGCGGACTTATGTCGTCCGATCACACCTACGTCTGTTGGAAGGAGTAAATATTTTCTTCTTTTAGTAGACAATTTTAGCCGGTGGATGTGGGTTTACATGCTATCGGAGAAGTCTCAAGCCTTGAGTGCTTTCAAACGGTTCAAGTTGATGGTTGAAAAGAATTCGGGTTATCAAATAAAGACACTTCGAATGGATCGAGGGAGAGAGTTCACTTCAAAAGAATTCTCATCATTTTGTGAAGAAAATGCTATTCAAAGGCATCTTAAGACACCATATTTGCCTCAACAAAACGGAGTTATAGAAAGGCGAAATCGGACCGTTATAGACATGGCAAGAAGTCTACTCAAAGGTAGAAATGTTACGAGAGAGTTTTAGGGAGAAACGGTTAGACATGCAGTTTATCTTCTCAACCGCCTGCCAACAAAAGCACTTCCCGACAAGACGCCTTATGAATCATGGTTTGGCAAAAAGCCTAACCTTGAACAACTAAAAGTTTTTGGTTGTGCTTCTTTTGCTAAACTTGTAGGTGGTCACTTGAAGAAGCTTGATAATCGAAGTAAAAAGATGGTGTATTTAGGTGTGGAAGATGGAACTAAAGGCAACTGTTTGTTTGATCCGCAAGACTGAAAGTTGCGAGTTAGTCGCGATGCTGGTTTTGACGAAAAAGAAGAATGGAATTGGTACAAAAACAAAGAAGAAGAGATGGTGACTCCTAAGACCTTTACCATGATTGAACCACAACCCCAAATACACCTCAAAACACCTCAAAATGACCTCGAAATCAACCCGGGACAACCAAACAGTCCAAGAATCGATGCTATCCAAGTTGGACAACCATATGTTGAATTTGACAAGCCTGAACCAGCCCCACAAACTCCTGTCTTAGCCCCATTTTCTTCAACCTCGCCCCATATAGAAAGCCCTTCTAGTGAGATTAGGCCAAGGGGATTGCGTCCGTTAACCGATATTTATTCTGAAATCGAAAATGTGTTCCTTGAACCCGAAGAATTGTTGATGATTGCAGCAGATCAACCCTTGAATTTTAAAGAGGCGATAACCTCTAAGGCATGGCAGGAGGCTATGCAAACAGAGTTGGATGCAATCGAGAAGAACAAGACATGGAAACTTACCGATTTGCCACCCGGACACAAAGCAATCGGTTTGAAATGGGTGTTTAAAGTGAAGAAAGACAACTTGGGAAAAGTGGTGAAACATAAAGCTTGACTAGTAGCAAAAGGATTTGTACAAAAGGAAGGAGTCGACTTTGATGAAGTTTTTGCACCGGTAGCACGACTTGACACCGTAAGGCTTATTCTTACCTTAGCAGCTCAACATGGGTGGGTTGTCCACCACCTCGATGTCAAGTCGGCTTTTCTTAATGGTGATCTCAAAGAGGAGGTTTATGTCACCCAACCAGAAGGATATGTTGATAGAGCAAACAGTTACAAGGTGTTCAAGCTTTATAAATCTCTTTATGGTCTACGACAAGCTCCTCGAGCTTGGAACATTCGTTTGGATAAAAGCTTAAAAAGACTTGTTTTACAAAAAGTTCACAAGACCCAGTTGTTTACAAAAGGAACTAAAAAGACAAAATTCTTATTGTTGGTGTCTATGTTGATGACTTGATCATTACCGGATCGAACACTAACGACGTTGTCGAATTCGAAGAACAGATGAAGAAAGAATTCGAAATAAGTTACTTGGGATTACTTTCTTACTACCTTGGAGTCGAAGTTTTGCAAAAGAAATGGGGAATATCTTTGCGACAAACAGCTTATGCAAAGAAGATTTTAGAGCAATTTGGGTTGCTGGATTGCAATCCGACAACGTCCCCAATGGAACCTAATTTGGAGGTTAAGAAGGATGAAGATGGTGAAAAAGTTTATCCAACTGAATATAGGTGAGTTGTAGGTTGTTTGAGGTACTTGACTCACACTCGACCAGACCTATCCTTTTCGGTTAGAATTGCAAGTCGTTTCATAGGGGAATCAACCACTTTGCATTTTCAAGTTGTGAAACACATCTTACGATACGTAAAAGGAACCGTTGATTATGGACTCAACTATGGAAGAGGTTGTGAAATTGAAGATTTGGTTGGTTTTACCGATAGTGATCTTGGAGGTGATTCTGTTGATAGCAAGAGCACAAGTGGAATGATTTTCTATCTGGGAAGGAATGAGATAACTTGGCAATCCCAAAAGCAAAAGATTGTCGCTTTGTCCACGTGTGAAGCCGAGTTCATGATAGCTACAACAGCAACATGTCAAGCCATTTGGCTTGATAATCTTGTGAAGGAGCTCACGGGACATCATATCATGCCTATCACCTTATATGTTGATAACAAGTCAGCAATCACATTGATGAAAAATCTTGTGTTTCATGGACGAAGCATGCACATTGACATTCTTTATCACTTCATACGAGAATGTGTTGAATGTGGGCAAATTATAATGGAATATGTCCACTCCAAGGATCAAGGGGCAGACGGCTTTAGCATACGTGAAACATGGTGAAATGCAAAACATGATTGGAGTGACGAACCTCGAGCCAAGTTCGGTTTAAGGTGGAGAATGTGAGTGTAAACCTACTTGGGTGTGAACTTGCCATGAGTAGCTGCACCACCCTCTTTAGTTGACAAATGAATGCCTCCTTTGTTGACAATAACAACTAGAAATGGCAGCCTCTTTATTTCATATGATGAACACAATAAATTGCCACAGTACTTATAGTGGCTAGCTTTAGTATAAATAGAAGTTGTAATCTCAGTTGTAAGGTACCACAAAAACAGAGAGTGATAGAGTGAGTATCCGTAATAGAGGGTTGTTTTTCTTTTCTTGTAATTGAGCTAGTAAGCTCCTCCTTTTGTTCTAGTTCTGAATAAAAATTTGTTTCAACCCCAACAATGAGTATGTCTTTATGATTGTGGGATTAATGATATTTTCTACGTGATGCAAGGGGTTGCTTTTTGTCGTATAAGATACACACATACAATTTATGTCTTTCTAAGTCCCAACTGAGCCTGTTTTTGCACATAACATGTGTGATAAATTGCCTCGTCATGAGTATGTATATGATTGTGGAATTATTCAACTGCATCTGATGCAAGCTGTTGCTTCTTGTCTTATAAGATACACAAACATACAAAAGAAAAAAAAATATTGTATTAATCTTTTGCTTCTAGTCTTATAAGATACAGACATACAAAATTTTCAATGAATGAATGGAACCTATGTTTTAAGAACATTAGAACATCGTACAACTACATTCCACAAGCTTAAGGATTGATGCATGACTTAAACCCTGTTAGAGATAACTTTGACTTATGTTGACTTCTCATGTATAGTTAGTTAGATGATGACGTAAGCATTTGTTTGAGAGTTAGTTTTATTTTTGTAGATTAGCTCTAGTTTGTACAGATTATATATTCTTACTCTCAGTATTGTAAAAGAGATTGGAGAATAATGAAAATTTTATCTTTCAATTCTTCACAAATCATCATGGTATCAGAGCGGTGGGTGTTCCTGATTTTTTTCTCGATCGATCTAATTAAATTTTCTTTTCTTCGATAATTAATTTATGTTAATCATCCTTTCATCAATCAATTGCTTGATTAATTGATTGTTTCCTATCAATTTTATATCAATGGCGACTTCTGCATCAATGGCGTCTGGTGAATTTGGATCATCTTTTTCTTCTTAGTTCACTAATTTGACATCAGATCTACTATATCTTCATCCTTTAGATCATCCAAGCATGTTGTTGGGGTCCAAGCAATTCTATGGCACAAACTTCAATTCCTGTTTATCTGCTAAAAACAAGATAGGATTTGTAAATGGAAAATTTTCTCAACCAGATCCTAATCATAATACATGCGAATCATGGCAAAGATGCAATGATATGGTTACATCTTGTGTTATCAAGTGATATCGCCGAATCTGTTCTATACTCTTCAACAGCTTATGAAATCTGGAAGGATTTAGATGATAGATTTGGTCAATAAAATGGAGCCAAACTCTATCATCTTTGAAAGTCTATTTGCGATTTATCACAGGGATCGGATGATTTAGCAACTTATTTTACCAAACATAAGAAACTTTGGGATGAATTAAATTCCTTATCGTGAATTCCTACTTGTACTTGTGGATCTTCTCAACAAGTTCAAGAGAATCAACAAAATCAAAAGATGATCAAGTTCCTCATTGATTAAATGGTGAATATGGTGCTGTTAGAGGAAGCATTCTCATGATGAAACCTCTTCCAACTGTTGAACAAGCTTATGCTCTCTTAATTTAAGACAAAAAACAAACAGAGGTAAACTTATCTTCCAACTTGTTTCCTGAATCTACTACTATGAACATTAAGGCTGGTACATCTCATGTCAAGAACAATTATGAAGGGAAAGATTATAAAAGAAGTATCACATGCAATTTTTGGAAAAAGCCTGGTCACACAGCCAATAAATGCTACCGTCTTATTGGTTTTCCAAAGGATTTTAAATTCACAAAAGGAAAAGGAATTGTTGCTAATGCCATTTTCCATAATGATAATGAAGAACACCACGCTCAATAATCAAATAATTCTTCTTACAACATTCAAAATCTTCCTGAGTTTTCAAAAGAACAGTTTAAGCAATATCAACAATTCATTTCAATGTTCAACAACTTCACCGAAGGATTTGAATCACAAAATCAATCACAGATGAGCACTTGTCAGCCTCAAACACATCAATTCAATTCAGCAAATGCCAATTTTTTTCAAACTTCGTAAACTTTGAATCAACAATCTCAAAGCAATCATCGAAACAATGCCAATAGGAATCATTACAAGTTTAACTTTGCTGGTAATAGATTTTTTTCCCAAAATACCTTAGTCAATCTGCAGTCAATATTAATCCAATTAGTTGTCATTGTCTTGTTACTGCTACAACTACTAGGATTATTGAGTCAGGGGCTAGTGATCATATGTGTCATAACAGATCCTTGTTTCAAATCCAAACTTCAAAAATTCCATATCAAATCATTCTTCCTAATGGACATCAAATAAGTGCTTATGAAGTTGGAAGTACTTATGTTGCTGATAATGTTATTCTTCACAATGTTCTTCATGTACCTCACTTCCGGTTCAATCTTTTTTCAATCAGCAAGTTGTGTCATCAATTAAACTCTCTTGTTGTATTTTCAGATAGGTTTTGTTTCTTGTTGCAGAGCCTCTGGTTCTTGGTAGACATAAAGTTGGATTGTATTTTATGCATTCCAATGAAAACAACACTTTCTGTTACCGCAAACATTCCTTCAGACCCCTCTATTATTTTTTCTAGTTTTGCTTGTAATAATGTTACCAAAAACAATTTGTTTCTTTTGTGGCACAACAGACATGGGCATTTTCCATTGTACAAGTTGAAAACTCTAACTCTTTTGAAAAAGAAAAGATTGACTCTAATCTTCCTTTTGACATTTGTTCTAAAGCTAGACAGCATAAATTGCCTTTTGGTCAAAGTACAATTCATACATCTTCTCCTTTGGATCTCATTCATGTTGATACATGGAGCCCATATCATACTAAAACCTATAATGGAAAGTCTTATTTCCTCACTATTATAAAAGATTAAACTAGAACCACATGGACTTATCTTTTGAGTACCAAAAGTAATTCCTTTAATGTCATCAAAGATTTCATTCATATGGTTTTAACTCAATTTGGCAAGGACATCAAGGTTATAAGATCAAACAATGCTTATGAATTGGGATCAGGCAATGAGGCTATTTCATTTTTTTCAAGAACAAGGCATTCTTTATCAAACAAGTTGCAGAAAATACCCCTCAACAAATGGGGTTGTTGAGAGGAAACACAAACATCGCTTGGAAACTTCTAGAGCTCTCTCGTTTCAGTCAAAATTACCCTTAAGCTTTTGGGGTGATTGTGTATTGACTGCTACGCATCTAATAAACAGATTCGCATCAAAGTTCTAAAAGGAAAATCTCCTTATTTTGTTCTACATGGTAATCATCCTACATATTCTGATTTGAAAAGTTTTGGATGTCTATACTTTTTTAGTACTCTATCATATAATAGAGACAAGTTTAAACCAAGAGCTCTTCCAAGTGTTTTTATTGGTTATCCATATGGCAAGAAAGGATACAAAGTTTATGACATGACAACAAAACAAGTTAACGTTTCTAGAAATGTCATTTTTCATGAACATATCATTCCTTATCATGATAAAAGGTCATTTTATGAGCCTTTATTTCCAAGAGAAATCAACCCATTTCTATATGAAAATGATGTTCCTAATGTTCCTGCTACTAATATTGACAATACACAAAATACCTGTGATGACAACTTTCAACCATTACCTGATAATCCTCCACCTGTTCTTAGATGTACCACCAGAACTGTAACATACACGTTTTGAAATCATGTTTTATAATGAATAATATTGTGAAATACTATGTGAATTTGAGTATTGAATTCTAACAGATAGTTTTTACTAGAAATAAAGTAAAACTAAGTTTTGAATCACTCAGAAAATATTGGAAATCTTATGAGATTCCAATTAAAAGCCAAATAGTGACATTTAGCGAAAATATAAAATTTGAAATAAGTAAAATTTTATTAATGAAAGTTGTAAATAATCTCGTTAGAAACTTGTAGGCGAAAACCTCGTCGAAATACGAGTTATAACGAAGAAGTTATGACCCATCGAAGATTCGCAACAAAACTGACACGGCGCCAAATGACGTAAAAACTGAGTTTTTGATAAACTACTTTTTATCCTTAGTAATCTAAATGAAAGTCGTAGTATTCGTTAAACCAAGAAGTTCGATAAAAAGAACGCTAAAATCTGACTTCGTATGAGTAAGTTATGATTTTTCGGAGTTTCAGCTTAGCGGTAGACAGCTAAAAACTCTAATTTTAGATCGAGTGATTTTTAGCCGACACAGCCTAAACAAGAATTGAAGGTCTCGTCATTAGTAGTACAACGGTAAAAAGTCTGACGAAAACGGATGTTAGATGAAGAAGTTATGAATTTTTAACGGATTTTCCTCTCCCGGTTTGTTAAAAATAATAATATTAAAAATAAATTCAAAATTAGCCGACAAAGTCTAAACGAAAGTTGTAGAGCATAACTTTACTTACGCATACATATAAAGAACGTCAAAAATGGAGCTCGTATACGAAAGTTATGGATTTTAGAAGATTGTGGCACAAATTCCGAGAATCTCGCATGGATAAGGCCGACGTCGATGAATCACCCTTGCCTGGATCCGACACGTGCAACCCTCTGATTGAACCGAACTTCGGCCAGATCACCTTCCGACCTGTCTTTTGGTGTCTGAGGCGACATTTAAGACGTCTCCTAAGAGGCCTCGTCGTGTCCATCGCATTTGGCTGCCACCGAGCTGCTTGCTGCTGACTCTTCTTGGCCGACCCTTGCAGCCCTTCCCTATAAATAGAAGGTTGCGAGCCTTCTCAGGTATGTTTCAAAATTATACACATTTTCACCCCTTTTTCCATATTTTCTCTACTTTGACATTCCCCGAAGCCCCGGTACTTATTCCAAAGCCCGAAACACGCCCCGAGATTCCCGAGAAGCCCGTAAAATTTATCTTTTCGGTTTCGAAGCTCTACCTTCGCAGAGCCCGGTTTTCAAGAAAACTCCTGGTTTTCAATGAAGAAAGTTATATTTAAAGTCGAAGTACTGCCCAAATTAATATTTTAGCCCCCGGTTATTTCACGGTGATTTTAATATATAGAAATAATTGTATGTTATGTGTTATATGTGCTACGTGCTTTTCAGTGTTATTATTCTGGGTTATTTTCCCGTGTTATTTTATTCGCTATTTTTATAGCAAAAGTAATACCTTTGTCCATGTGATCAGTGAAATGACTTAGATTCACATTGGTACTGGTACGTAGCCTCTGACCATGTAGAGCATGTCTCCGTAAGAGAATGACTTTTATTCTATGGCATTGGAAAATGGTTAGACAGGGCTATAAGCCTGAAATCTACCAACATGTTAATCAGAAATCTTATGTATTCCGTGCCATTTGGGCCGAAGCTATATTGACATATATATCAAGTATGGAAATTGTTGCCTCATTGATTGTATATCTTTGAATTAAGTAATTGAATTATATGAAAAGCTTAACACATGATTCACATATGCTTTTGTTGTTCCTTGTTTCTCTTTGCTTCTACTATATTGAAGTATATATATATGACATAGCATTATATTATATCTATTATTGAACTCACTAAGCGTCACCGCTTACCCTATCAATGTTTAAAAATTGCAGGTGATAAGTAACCAGTATGTTCATATCCTGTTAAAAGATTAGAATAGTTTGTAATAGTACTTTTGTACTTCAGTTTATGTTTGTATAAATTACAATATCTTGGGTAGTTATGTAATATATAATACTTTGTAATACTCGGTTTGTATCCAGTAGTTTGTAACCTCTTTATCAATGTAAAATATTGCTTTTATGAATATGCAAGTAACATGTTTTGGAGTAATAATATTGTGAAGTATGAAAGTTTGGGTCTTTCAAAAACACGAAAGTTGGGGTCTTTCAATCATGGTATCAGAGTAGTAGTTTGAGAGAACTAAATTCCACGGATTGGTATTTACACTTAAACTATTGGAAGTTCAATATATGAACTTAATCATTGTAAGTATAGGGATACAAACCATAGGAAATATATGTAAGTAAAAGTATTAGGTAATAATAAACCCCAATATTCTAAAATACAATGTTACTCCGTATTGCAGAGCAATGGCTGAACAGGTTAGTAGCCATACCCCTGAGGTTGGTGGACGTCCTCAACACGAGAAAGTGAATACTCTAGTATCTCCTTGTGAGGAGCGACTCTTGGGTAAACTTACTGGTATTATTCGACAGACTCTCGAAGAACACAAAAAGAATGGTAATATGGGAAAAGAGAAAGCCACTGGAGAATCTTCAAAAGGAGAGGTGAAGCGTCCCTCGTTCAAAGATTTCAAGAGTAGTGGTGCTATAGAGTTTTCGATGTTCTGAATCCCATTATTTTTGTTACTTGGATCCAGAACACAGAGAAAGTGTTTCGTATTTCTCATGTGGATAATGAAGACAAGGCTAATTATGCTTCCGCAATGCTTATTGGAGAAGCCTTGGTTTGGTGGGAAGCTACATATGAAGCTCTCAACGGGTTTGACCAGGAGAATTTAGCCTGGGAAATGTTTAAAACTCGTTTGCTAGAGAAGTATTGTCCTCTTGACATGAGGAGGAAATTGGAGAAGGAATTCCTCGAGCTTAAACAGGGAGGAATGAATATGAATGAGTATGAAACTCAGTTTAATCAAACAACAAGGTTTGCTACAAAGTATATTCCAACTGAAGACGAGAAAATTCAGTTATTCATGGAGGGACTATGACACGAAATCCATGATTTCGTTGCCAATCGAGAAGTTATGTCATTTGATAAAGCCGTTCAGTATGCTCGAAGACGTGAGCATGACTTAGAAATACGTGGTGCCACTTTTACTGCTCCGAAGCATCCACGTACTGAAAGGACTGTTCATGTTCCTTCTATTCTACTAGCTCAATCCGTTTGGACTGAACCTAGTAATCAAGTTCAAACTCAAAATGTCTCTTGTGGGCGCGGTAGATCACAATCTTTTTTTATGCAACCGCCTTCATGTCGTATTTGTGGAAGGAATCATCTGGGCCAATGCAAAATACACAAGGAATCCATTGTCTATTATGGATGTGGAGAAAAGGGTCATATAAAGCCAGCCTGCCCAAGAAAGGATGTTACTTGTTATTCATGTGGTATTACTGGCCACAAGAAGCATTTTTGCCCTACTCTTACTAGTCAGATGACGGGAAGTCAAATGTCTGTTCAACAACCAGCGAGAAGTCAAGTCCCTGTTCAACAATCAAAGGGTACTCCAACTAAAAAGGAGGAGGTGCCAAAACCTAAGGGTCGTGCATTCCAGATTACCTCAGAGGAAGCACGCGAGGACGAATGTTGTGACAGGTACATTTCTTGTCAACTCTAGACCTGCTCACATCTTATTTGATTCAGGTGCCTCAGATTCTTTTGTGTCTTATGAATTTGCGAATTCCTTTCAAATTGCTTGCTTTGTACTCGTGCGACCATTTCACATAGATACTGCGGGAAGTATATCATTACTTGCTGATAAAGTCTATAGGGATTGTGTTATAGAAATTGAAGGCTATAATTTTCTTGCTAACCTAATCCCTATCTCCTTGCCTAACTTCGATATTACTCTCGGCATGGATTGGTTGTCAAAGAACCATGCAGAACTCTTGTGCTATGAAAAGATGGTAGGCATTCCTATTGAAGGGGAAGATCCTATTCATGTCTACGGTGAGCAAAGGATCTTAAAAATAATCTCTTTCCTCAAAGCTCGTAAATTCATATCGAAAGGGTGTCTATCTATCTGGCCTATACAATTGACATCTCAAGAAAGGAGAACAAAATTTTAAATGATGCTCCCATTGTTAATGAATATCCTGATGTTTTCCCCGATGATCTGCCTGGACATCCTCCAGACAGGCAAGTAGAATTCCGAATTGACCTTGTGCCTGGTGCTGCTCCAATTGCAAAGACTCCCTATTGTCTTGCGCCAGCCGAGATGAAAGAAATGATGATCCAACTGCAGGAATTATTTGACAAGGGTTTCATTCGACCAAGTACCTCTCCCTGAGGTGCTCCAGTATTGTTTGTCCAGAAGAAAGATGGATCGATGCGAATGTGCATTGATTATCGTGAGCTGAATAAGGTGACTATCAAGAACAAGTACCCACTACCTCGCATCGATGATTTGTTCGATCAACTTCAGGCTGTTAGCTATTTCCCAAAGATTGATCTAAGATCTGGCTATCATTAGTTGAAAGTTCACGAGCAAGATGTACCGAAGACTGCTTAATTTTCATAATCGATATGGGCATTATGAATTCCTTGTTATGCCGTTTGGTTTAACAAATGCTCCTCCTATATTCATGGATATGATGAATCGGGTATGCCACCCAGTGCTCAATAAATCAATCATCGTATTCATTGACGATATTCTAATCTATTCCAAGCCTGAAGCTGATCATTCCATTCATATTCATGCAGTATTAGAACTTCTTCGAAAGGAGAAACTTTATGCTAAATTCTCGAAATTTGAATTTTGGCTTCCCCAAGTTCAATTTCTCGGCCATGTTATTTCTAGTGACGGTGTATTCGTAGATCCTATCAAAATTGAAGCCATTCAAAATTTGGAAGTGCCCCGTAATGCTTCCAAAATTCATAGTTTCATGGGTCTTGCGGGTTATTACCGAAGATTCGTTAAAGACTTTTCTCGTATAGTTGTACCTCTCACTAGTCTAACTCGAAAGGAAGCAAAGTTCGAATGGGGTGAAGCCCAAGAAAAAGCTTTCTCGACTTTAAAAGATCTTTTGACTCATCCTCCCATCTTATCACTCCCAGAAGGTGATGATGATTTCTCCGTGTATAGCGATGCTTTAGGATTGGGACTCGGTTGTGTGTTGATGAAACGTGGTAAAGTGATAGCCTATACCTCAAGACAATTGAAAGATTATGAAAAGAATTATCTAACCCATGATCTCGAACTCACCGGAGTGGTATTTGCCCTAAAACTTTGGAGACATTATCTTTTTGGTACGAAATGCCAATTGTTTACCGACCACAAGAGTCTCAAGTATATATTCAGTCAGTAAACTTTGAATATGAGACAACAACGAGCCATGGAGCTGAACAAAGACTATGACTACGAAATCATGTACCATCCTGGAAAGGCTAATGTGGTTGCGGATGCACTTAGCAGGAAGGTTTATCGTAATAGTATGTGCTATAATATTACTTACACAACGGTGAAGTTCACTATGTTCACTATTCTTGATGAACTAGAGAAGTGGCAAGTTGAGGCCTTAAAGCTAGAAAATGTGAAGAAGGAAGGAATGGTACATTATGCTGATGTTTTACTTGATGATTCTCGAGGATTGAAAGTATTAAGAATCGGCTATGGATTCCAAAGCTTGGTGGGTTAAGACAGAAGATTTTAGATGAAGCTCATAAGTCTAAGCTGTCAATACATCCTAGTACAAGTAAAATGTACTATGACGTAAGAGCTGATTATTGGTGGCCTGGATTAAAGAAAGACATTGGAAGATATGTACAAGAATGCTTAGTATGCTTACAAGTCAAAACAGAGCACCAAAAGCCTTACGGGACTCCAGAAAGTATTAGTGTTCCTGTATGGAAATTGGAGGAGTTGTTTATGGATTTTATTACCAAATTGCCAAAGACTACTAGACAGCATGATAGCATTTGGGTAATCATCGACCGCCTGACTAAGAGTGCACATTTTTTCGCCATACGTGAAATAGCTCCAAAGGAGAAATACACACAAGTATACTTGGATGAAATTGTTGCAACAGATGGTGTACCACTAGAGATCATTTCCGATCGTGATACTCGTTTCACTTATCATTTTTGGGCGAGTATGCAATGTGAATTTGGATCTCAAGTTGCCCTCAGCACAACTTATCATCCCCAGATAGACGGTCAGACAGAGAGAACAATCCAAACAGTTGAAGATATGATTCGTGCATGTGTCTTGGAGTTCGGTGGTAACTGGGATAAATACTTGCCTCTTGTTGAATTTTCATATAATAACAGTTACCACACTTCAATCAACATGCCACCATATGAAGCATTATATGGTCGCAAATGCCGTACACCATTATGTTTGTGTGATGTAGGACAGAAGATTCTTGGAGGCCCTGAAATGATTCAAGACACCACCGACAAGATTCAAATTGTACGAGAAAGAATGAAAGCGGCCCAAGATTGACAGAAGTCCTATACAGAAAGGAGTAGACGAGCCAGAGAATCCCAAGTGGGTGATTTCGTGATGCTGAAGGTATCCCCATAGAAAGGCCTTATGAGATTTGGGAAGAAAGGAAAGTTGAGTCCTAGATTTGTTGGACCTTTCAAAATCATCCAGAGAATTGCAAAGCAAGCATATCGCTTAGAATTGCCTGAAGATTTGGCAGGTATTCATGATGTGTTTCACGTGAGTTATCTGCGCAAAAACTTGAGCATCTACGATGAGACAATTCCATTATCCGAGGTGAAATTGGATAATAAGTTAAGATATGTCGAAGAGCCTGAAGAGATCGTGAATGAAAGAACAACTAATCTACGTAATAAAGAAGTAGAATTGGTGCTTGTCTAGTGGAAACACCATCGAGGCCCAAATTATACTTGGGACAATAAAAATGAGATAAAAGCAAAATATCCCCATTTATTTTAATCGATGTAATTTTGGGGACGAAATCCTCAAAATGAGGAGGTATTTGTAACATACACGTTTTGAAATCATGTTTTATAATGAATAATATTGTGAAATACTATGTGAATTTGAGTATTGATTTCTAACAGATAGTTTTTACTAGAAATGAAGTAAAACTATGTTTAGAATCACCCAGAAAATATTGGAAGTCTTATGAGATTCCAATTGAAAGCCAAATAGTGAAATTTAGCGAAAATATAAAATTTGAAATAAGTAAAATTTTATTAATGAAAGTTGTAAATGATCTCGTTAGAAACTTGTAGGCGAAAACCTCGTCGAAATACGAGTTATAACGAAGAAGTTATGACCAATCGAAGATTCGCAACAAAACCGACACGGCGCCGAACGACGTAAAAAGTGAGTTTTTGATAAACTACTTTTTATCCTTAGTAATCTAAATAAAATTCTTAGTATTCATTAAACCGAGAAGTTCGATAAAAAGAACGCCAAAATCTGACTTCGTATGAGGAAGTTATAATTTTTCGAAGTTTCAGCTTAGCGGTAGACAGCTAAAAACTCGAATTTTAGATTGAATGATTTTTAGCCGACAGAACCTAAACGAGAATTGAAGGTCTTGTCATTAGTAGTACAACGGTAAAAGTCTGATGAAAACGGATGTCGGATGAAGAAGTTATGAATTTTTAACGGATTTTCCTGTCCAAGTCTGTAAAAAATAATAATATTAAAAATAAATTCAAAATTAGCCGACGAAGTCTAAACGAAAGTTGTGAAGCATAATTTTACTTAAGCGTGCATATAAAGAACGTCAAAAATGGAACTCGTATGCGAAAGTTATGGATTTTAGAAGATTGTGGCACAAATTCCGAGAATCTCACATGGATAAGCCGACGTCGATGAGTCACCCTCGCCTGGATCCGACATGGGTAGCCCTCTGATTGAACCGAACTTCGGCCAAGTCACCTTCCGACACGTCTTTTGGCGTCCGAGGCGACGTCTAAGACGTCTCCTAAGATGCCTCGTCGTGTCCTTCGCATTTGGCTGCCACCGAGCTGCTTGCTGCTGACTCTTCTTGGCCGACCCTCGCAGCCCTTCCCTATAAATAGAAGGCTGCGAGCCTTCTTGGGTAGATTTAAAAAATTTACACATTTTCACCCCTTTTTCCATATTTTCTCTACTTTGAAATCCCCCGAAGCCCTGGTACTTATTCCAAAGCCCGAAACATGCCCCGAGATTCCCGAGAAGCCCGAAAAATTTATCTTTTCAGTTTCGAAGCTCTACCTTCGGAGGGCCCGGTTTTCAAGGAAACTCCCAGATTTCTACAAAGAAAGTTATATTTAGAGCCAAAGTACTGCTCAAATTAATATTTTAGCCCCGGTTATTTCACGGTGAGTTTAATATATAAAAATAATTGTATGTTATGTGTTATATGTGCTACGTGCTTTTCAGTGTTATTATTCCGGGTTATTTTCCCGTGTTATTTTATTAGCTATTTTTATTGCAAAAGTAATACCTTTGACCATGTTATTAGTGAAAGGACTTAGATTCACATTGGTACTGGTACGTAGCCTCTGGCCATGTAGAGCATGTCTCCGTAAGAGAATGACTTCTATTCTATGGCATTGGCGAATGGTTAGACAGGGCTATAAGCCTGAAATCTACCAAGATGTTAATTATAAATCTTATGTCTTCCGTGCCATTTGGGCCGAAGCTTTATTAATATATATATATATACATATATATATATATATATATATATATATATATATATATATATATATATATATATCAAGTATAGAAATTGTTGCCTCATTGATTGTATTGTATATCTTTGAATCAAGTAATTGAATTATATGAAAAGCTTAACATATGATTCACATATGCCTTTGTTGTTCCTTGTTTCTCTTTGCTTCTGCCATATTGAAGTATATATATGCCATAGCATTATATAGTATCTATTATTGAACTCACTAAGCATCACCGCTTACCCAATCAATGTTTACCAATTGCAGGTGATAAGTAACCAGTATGTTCATATACTGTTAAAAGATTTGAATAGTTTGTAATAGTAATCCTGTACTTCAGTTTATGTTTGTATAAATTACAATATCCTAGGTACTTATGTAATATATAATACTTTGTAATACTCAGTTTGTATCCAGTAGTTTGTAACCTCTTTATCAATGTAAAATATTGCTTTTACGAATATGCAAGTAGCATGTTTTGGAGTAATAATATTGTGAAGTACGAAAGTTTGGGTCTTTCAAAAATACGAAAGTTGGGGTCTTTCTAGAACCCTCAAAACTCCGTTTATTTACAAGATTTCGTTTGAAACAATACTTCTTGCAATCTTCAAAATCCTCAAAACCCTCAATGTTATTCATTATTATCTTGTTCTCATCATATCACTCATACTTCTTCACCAAAACATGTTTGCTTTTCTACTTTGTCAAAAGAAAGAAAATGTTTAATTCAAAACATAAAACGTATTTCTAAACCATCATGCTTTAAAGAGGTGGTTTTAATACCAGAATTGCAAGAAGCTATGAACAAAGAGTTTGAAGAATAAGAGACAAATAATACATGGGTTCTTGTTGATCTTTCTAAAGGGAAGAAACCCATCAGTTTCAAATGGGTATATACAGTGAAATATAAGGCAAATGGTGACGTGGAAAAAGTGTAAAGGATGCCTAGTAGTCAAAGGATTTACACAAAAAGTTGGAATTGACTATACAGAGACATTTTCACCGGTGGTCAAAATGACTACCACCGGGGCTTTAATAGCTACTGCAGTCTAGAAAGGATGGAGTATGTGTTAACTAGATGTGAATAATGCATTTTTACATGGAGATTTTCATGAAGAGATCTATATGAAAACACCACCTGGTTTAAAAATCTCTAATCCAAATCAAGTTTGCAAACTTCAAAAATCATTGTATGGGCTCAAGCAAGCATCAAGAAAATGGCATGCAAGACTTTCTTCTACTTTAAAGGATATTGGATATCAAAATTCTAAGAATGATTATTCACTATTCTTCAAGAAAATGGGGGATCATGTTACTTTTGTTGTTGTATACATCGATGACATTACGGTAACATGCAACAACACAAAAGAGATCATTCAATTAAAAGCATTTCTCGATTCAACTTTCAAGATAAAAGATCTTGGACATCTCAAATTTTTTTGGGCATTGAGGTCCTGTACACTACAAATGGCATTTTTCTTACTTAAAGGAAATTTGCTTCAGAATTGCTAAAAGAATTCAATTGTTCTAGAAATACAGTTTGTCCTTTGCCATCACATCATAAATTGTTTCTATCTCAAGGGGTTCATTTAGAAAATCCAAAAATATTCAGAAGATTAGTTGGCAAATTGATTTTTCTATTCAACACAATACCTGATCTAGCTTTTTTAGTCCAACATCTTAACCAAGTCATGTCAGACCCTAGATCTCCTCATCTAGAAGCAGCTATCAATGTTCCTAAATATCTTAATAATAATCCAAATCAAGGACTGTTAATGAATAATAATGATGCTTTCTCATTAAGAGCTTACTATGATTCTAATTGGACTTCTTGCCCCCAATCCAGAAGAAGTATTAGTAGATTCATTATTTTTCTTGGTGATAGCCCTGTTACATGGAAATTTAAGAAGCAAATCACTGTCTCCTTGTCTTCGGCAAAAGTTGAGTATAGAAGTATGAGAAGGGTAACAGCTGAACTAGCATGGCCTACAAGATTACTACATGAGTTCAATGTTCCCAGTTTAATTCATGTTCCTATTCATTGTGATAATCTAGCTGCGATCCACATTGCTCGAAATATTGTCTTCCATGAGAGGACAAAACACGTGGAGATTGATTGCCATTTTGTCCGGGAAAAACTGCAAGATGGTTTAATCTCTCTCGAGCATATACCAACATAATCTCAGTTAGCTGACATGTTTACAAAGAACCTTTCGAGCAAACAACACAACCAATTAGTCAGCAAGTTAGGAGTTCATCATATCCCAACTTGAGGGGGGATGTTAGAGTTATCTTTGACTTATGTTGACTTCTCTTGTACAGTTAGTTAGATGATGACGTAAGCGTTTGTTAAAGAGTTAGTTTTATTTTGTTAGATTAGATCTAGTTTGTATAGATTATATATTCTTACTCTCAATATTATAAAAGACATATTAGAGAATAATGAAAATTTTCTCATTCAATTCTTCACAAATCATCAAACTCAGCCCAAATAAGCTATCTTGTTGAATTGTTAAAGAAAGCACACTTGTTATAGGAAATTCTAACTGTTGATGTGTAAAATAAATGAAAAGTTGATAACAATGCATTTTACATATGTACCATTCATAGAAAGTTTTTTAGGATATAGAATATTACATAAAGTTTTACAATTTAGTTCATTAGGGCATCCACAATGCATTGAACATCATAGAGTTCAATGGATTGTCACATCATTTTTCTACAATCCATACAACTCTATCATTTTTTCCTACAACGCATTGAACTCTACAAAGTTCAATAGAATGTTATAAAATGTAATTTATAATAAATATTTAAGGATTAAAAACTTTCACTTTTCCCATTGAAGATTTCAATGGCCATTGAAATCCAAATCTATTGAATGCCAAGGTGGCATCTCACAATGGTAAAGTTTCATCCATTGAATGACACATAGACTTGTCACCTCATTCAACTCTCCCATTGAACTCACCATTGTGGATGCTCTTAGTTTTATGTACAAGGGTTCAAATGATGCTACAAGTAGAATTTATGCATGGAAACCTGGTTTAACAACTTTAATTTGGTAATAAGGTTGATAAAAGCTACGTGAGGTGTGAGAGACACTCAAGCATGAGAAAAAAGAAAAAGAAATTGGGTTTTATGGACTTCAAGGATTTCTAATTGGCGATTTATTACCAATGGAACGATGTGATCCACAAAGCATAATAAATGAGGAAATGAGAAATATTGATAAATTTATTACAATTTGAACACTTGTATAAATTTCTAATTTTGATATTTTCTATGACGAATATATATATATATATATATATATATATATATATATATATATATATATATATATATATATATATATATATATATATATATATGAGTTTTCCAAGCATTTGTAAAACTGTTTTTACAACTAGCTAGTCGTATTTTATTTTTAGAAATTATTTATGAAAATCAATTTTATCGAAAATAAATACAAGTTAAATCTTTTGCAAACCAAACAATTCGTCCGAAACATTTTTATGTATGATGTTATTGAAAAACTATTTTTTGACTGATAAAGAAAAAAGTCGATTAAGATAATTGATGGATATGATATTTTGAATATTTATAAAGGGTATAGATGATAATTTAAATTTAATTTGATAACAAGCGTATAATAGTTCATTGATAAAAATAATGATTTAAAATGTTAAAAAACTGAATTTGAGCAAATATGATATTTTGGAAAACTTCTGAACGATAACGATATATATGATATTTAGATATTGAGATGAGAAAATATGCTATTTTGACGTTTGTTTATGACATATATGAAATTGTCAAATACAATGTCGGTTATAATCTTGTATTTAATTATTGGTTACGATTTGTGTTTTAATATCAATTTAATTATCGATCACTTTGTTCTTATATAAATAAAATTGATTGACATATAAGAGAAAGACCCCAACAACACATTGGATTCTTATATCATCATCGTCATATTATTGCTATCGTAACATCCGGGCCTAATAGACTTCAGCGGCCAGGAAGAACCAATATCGTTGTTATATATTGGGAAACAAACGTAAGATTTTTGTCGAATTAGTTTTAAAGAAATTGTGTCAAACATATGCCTCAACTTTCTGTTTCGTTTTCGATTAACTACCCATCATAACTACTCTACAATATAATGAGATGACATCAAGTCTACCTTATATTTCTACATCCCCTTAAGCTAGAACTGTAATTTTCCTAGAATTTCTTTCAAACGATTGAAGTTACAAACTCTTGGTTAATATTTATGTAATTTGAACTTTAGTGCTACAAAAAGCTACTTCAATTTCTCCTTTCTTTACAAGTTCACGAATAAATGTCAGTAGTTTTATTATCATCAACATACTTTAATATAGTTAGTATTGCTATCGATATATGTTGAGTTCTATTTACTCACTAAGACCGGAGGTACGGGGTGTACACTCGGAGTGATAAATGTGAACTCGGGATATGGGGTTCAAGGGTAGCATCCTTGGGTATGGAGTTCCAAGGGGCAGCATCCCTTGCAAGGTCTAGGGGCAGCACCCCTAGCGAGGTCTAGGGGCAGCACCCCTAGCGAGGTCGAAGGGGAAAAACCCCTGATGGTGGTTCCATTGAGTGGTCAACGGATGGGGTCAAGGGGTATCACCCCGAAAGCTAAACATTTTTTATATCAGGTGTGACTCCAACCATGCATTTTCCCGCCAAAACTTACTTACGAAATCATGATGATATTGGCGTCTCTTAAGTCAACAAACTACCATCTTTTGGTGCCAATTTTGGTGTAACAATATTTAACCAGTTTCTTCCTTATATAAATGGAAAGTTCCTAGTATATTGATATTCGTATGGACCACATTCTAACATTCAAAATCCGTGATTTGTGAAGAATATAAATGGCAGAATCTGTTAGGTACATGAGTTCGAAAGTTGAGAAACTGGAGAAGTTTGAGGGCAGTGATTTTTGTCATTAAAAGTTGAATATCCATTTCCTTCTCACCACTATAAAGGTTGTTCATGTTTTAAGAACACGTACACCATAATCAATGGGAATGAAACCCTTGGACATACCCGGAGACGATGCAAATGGGAAAATGATGATTACATATGTTGTAGACACATTCTGAATTGTATATCCGACTCTCTATTTGATCTCTACCAAAATCATGAATCTGCAAATGATCTATGGGATGCACTTGAATCCAAATACATGGGAGCATGGCAAGCACTTACGAGAAATATTAAAAGTTTTGAAGAAGGATAAGCTCTACGCAAAGTTCTCCAAATGTGATTTTTTGGATTTGAGAAGTCTAATTCTTAGGTCATGTGGTTAACCAAGAGGGAATAATGGTTGAGTCGGTAAAAGTTGAAGAAGTGATGAAATGGGAACGACCAAAAAGTCCCAATGAGATTTGAAGCTTTATGGGATTAGTTGGATATTACCGAAGATTTATCCAAGGCTTTTCTACGATAGTTGTTCCATTGACAACTTTGACCCATAAAAGATATATATATATATATATATATATATATATATATATATATATATATATATATATATATATATATATATATATATATGGAGCAAGAAACATGAAGAAGCATTAGAGAAATTAAAGAAGAAATTGTTTGAAGCATCGACGAGACCATCTTCATCCGACTCACCGGGTTCTTCCTAGAACTCAACGAGTTCATCTCCCTCATAAGAACGTGTCCAGTCTATGACTCGCTGAGTTATATGAACATCTCGTCGAGTCCCATGGTTCCCATGTCCCTTTTCGCGTCTAAACATCTACGGGACTTTCCTCCCTAGAAACTGGTCCATCCACAGAAAGGATTTGGTGGTCATTATACCGCAACTCGTAGAGTCCCAAGAACAACTCGGCGAGTCCATCCTTGACCAACACTATACAGTCGATTTAGATAAGCCTTAACATCACAAAACCATAGATCTGGCCCCCTAATGTCCATTTAATACGTAAAGCTCCAAACTTGGTGCAAATGCATGGGGGCTTTGGCTCAAAAAACCATAAAAGGTGCTCTACAAGATGCATGGGGCTCTCATGGCCATAAAGTTGGCACATTTATACCATGAGACCCTTCCAATGACTTATATATGAAGTCAAGACCCCATATAACACTCCACAAATCCAAATATGGCTTTGAAAGCCCTAAATGTGTCCAAAACCCAAGTCTAAAGATGAATAAACACATAGAAGACCAAGACAGAGACATTTTACCTTGATTGTGCTGAAAATGGAACCAAATCTATGAATCTCTAAGCCCCAACTCGAACTCTCAAGCTTCTTTCTTCTTCTTCAAGCTTCACAAACTACCAAATGTACCAAAATGGCCTTAGAACACCCAAAAACAGCTAGGGTTTCGATACACATCTTTCTGGGAGTGATAAGTGCGATGGATGCTGAGACAAGGTGTTTAAATAGGGTGCAAACCCTCAGATTTAGGGTTTCACTCAACCAGCACCTACTTGCCAAGTCAGTCCCTCGACTCGTCGAGTAGGTCACTTAAACTGTCCGCGGGTCATGACTCTACTCGACGAGTTGGGACTCCAACTCGTCGAGTCCCAGAGAAAAACACAAAATACTTGAATAATAGGCATACCAGGAATCAAGTTTACAAAAACACACATATAAATTATAATAGATATAATTTATGGGTTAGTTCACAATTATTATCATCATAAACATGTTTAAATAAAAATTACATTTTTCTTTACTAAAAGGTTTTTCATTGTATTACTCGTGAACTCGTTGTAACAAGATTTGAAGGACATGTATTCGCGTACTTACCTAAATACAAAGTAAAGTCCTGGCTTTTGAACCAGAGACTCCCGGAGGGAGAGCGTGAGTTTGTGCATAGATCTATACAGGACTGACAATCCCACACCCTGACTGTTAGCTACAATTATCTGGGGTGACAACTATCATTAATGTTACTGACGTCTGAAGAACATCGTATCAAGTTATCCGTCATATCAGTATGGTTATAAGAACTCACATGGAGAAAACAACGACATATTCACGTAGTAGTATACTTCTTATTGAACAGTCTTAAGGGGCATTAACTTTGTGATTACTTAGAATATACATTAGGGTTATATAAAATTGATGTCCAGTAGACAATGGAATGTGTGATTTTCGCCGTACTTTATGTTCCATGTTTGGTTGTGAACTATCTGTTCGATCTTGGTTATATACAACTTGTATGTACTAAGTGATCATAGGTGGGTAGTAACATCACATCTAGTTTACAAGGCAAACACATCTTCAGCTAGTTTTACTTATAAATAAAACTAGGTATCATTAAACTAAGTATGGTAATCATACTTGTGCTTTTCGGTCTTGGAACGATTAAGACTACAAATCAGTTTTATGGATAATATTGGATATTCCGGGATGCACATCATTATTTTTACAAGCAAACATATTTACAAAGGGTTCAACACTTATTTACAAAATAGTATAACATAAAGGACCCTTAATTGTTAATTATATGGTTCCTTAGCTTATACATCCGAGTTATATGTAATAATATCTTATAGGCAGGGGAATGTTTGATATCCGCCTTACTTCCTATTCCTTGTTTGGTTGTGGACTTGGGGCAGATCCAAACATTCAACTATCCACACGATATTAGTTTATATATAACTAGTATAAACTAAGCAAAGGAACTAGTATGGTCACATTCTTACTAAGAAAATATAGGATTTTCAGGATGAACACATGAACTTTTCCAACAAACAAAGAATATACTTTTTATAACAAAAATGCTTATGAACTCACCAACTTTAATGTTGACACTTTTTCAAACCACTTGTATTGTCAAGAAAGTTAGTAGACATGTACCCTTTAGGTATTGTGAAGACAGAGCATAGTAGTATTATGTCTTATATTTTGGCTATAGTTTTAATGTAAATCAGGCAATGTTTTGAACACAATGTAAATTTTACATTATTAATACAATGGTTGTTGGTGCTTTGATTGCTATTATACAATTGTTGTGATACTGTACATGATGTCCTCCGCCCTCAAACGTTTCTGCCATTCCGGTTTGGGGTGGTGATAGATTGGTATTAGAACATTGTTTATAGTGCACTAAGTATATCAACCCATAAGATTTACAACTAGAAATACAATGAGACTAAAACACTCTAACCAATAATTATACTTTTAAAATATAATAATTTTTTTTTTTATAAAAGTATACATATATATATATATATATATATACACACACACACACACACACTAGAACAAGTATCAAAAGAAGAATAAAACAAAAGTATTCGGATGTTGGACACTACAGTCAAACGAAGAGAGTTATGTAATCATATCTGGGACAAATATAGCCTGATCAACTATATTTATTTGAGATACGACCAATATGTGTTTGGGAGTGATAGTGGTGTTGCAACAAGTCTAAAACTTACCATGTCTATATGCAAATAAATACTAGAACCAAACATAATGTTTAAAGTTTTATAGGAGTATTTTATGATACTATACCATAAAAACAAATCTAAAAACTTATCAATTTCGTACACCAAGAAACTCCAAAATCAAACATACTATTAAAATACTATAGGAGTATTTTAGGCACTATAACTAACTTATGTGAAAACTAAAAGAACCTTACGGATAGATGTACTCTCCCAGAGTTATATATAAGTAAGATTTTATAGACTCATAATTTTTGATCTGCACTCTACTTCCTGTTCCTTGTTTGGTTGTGGTTTTAGAGTTGGATCACTTATTCGAATGTCTATTTGATCTTTGTTATATATAATATGTATACATTGCGTGATTATAGGAGGACTCGGTAAGGATCAACCCATAAAAATAAAAATGTTTTATTTATCTCATAGATTCTTCAGATACTCTTAGTCTCGCATAGACGACACACCTAGACATCATAAACCGCCAACAGAGGACTCAAGGCATAACCAAAAGAGGGTTCACGACGATGATTCCGAGAAAGGATCAGACGAAGAGAAAGGCACTAGAGGGATCGTTAACAAACCTAACCCTATTTATAACAAACTAGACAGCACCTTATGCGTCACACTAGTAATTAATAAACTAATATAACCTAGTGAGTTAGTGACTACACTACTCGCTCTATGTGTTAAGTTTACTGCAGCTTTCATCTGAACTGGTAACATTAAAATCAAGAGAGATACTCCCTTCCAAAAACCCATGAAACCCGATTGACTTAAGATGTCAATATTTATACTCTATTTTGTTAAACTTAACTTTGGTACAATACCTATTTCTACTTTCAACCAGAAATACATCATAATGATGTAAGTCGAAACATTGAGAATCGTACAGTAGAATGTGAAATTTATATCTATATACAAATAGATCGAGTACAACTAGCAATGAGCATAGTTATTTACCAAAATCATTTCACATCATGTAACAAAATCATATCTCACATGGAAATAACCGGCCTACCCACGAAACACCATTTATGCAGATAGACTCCACTACTTTTCAAGTTGCGGTCGCAACCGCCGTGACAGTCATCATGGCACATCTTAATGCAAATAACGTTGATGAAAATGGAAATGGTGTAGACAATTCAAACCATAGTAACAACCAAGGAAACCAATGAGGGCCTACCTACAAGGATACCCTAACGCACCAACCTGAAAACATGAAACGAATGATTTGGAATGAAAAAGGAGGAAGTTCGACTCAAGGGCCTACCAAAAGGCAACAAGTTGTAGCAGTCCCTACCCCCACTGGCCCTACTACATCAACACCGACAATACCATATTTACAAAACCTCCCACATTGTAGCAAGTGCAACTACCATCATTATGGTGTCTGCCGGGAGTTGCATTAAAATAGGTGCAACAAGAAGGGACACATCGCCCACTTTTGTAGGACTCCAAGCCAACACATCACTCTAACCCCCAACACTGGAGTAAGTCCAGTATGCTATATATTTTGTGATATGGGACATTTCAAGAGAGATTTTCCAGCAGAGAAGAATGACGGAGGAGTGAGAGGATTTTAGCAACAGGACATGATGAAGAAACAAGGATTCCTACTGGGATTTTCGGTATGTCTCCTAACAATGATAATTAAGCATCAAATTTTCATTAAAATTTCGCCAATTAAAGAAAAAAATCATAAATTACTCCCTGATCTGAATAAAACACATCGTTCATATAAAAACTAAGGATCCATACAGGTGAGCTATGATGGCGTAGTGTATACCTTAGGGTCATACATAGTTAAAATGTTGCAGGCTTAGAGTGAGTAATTCCGCCTTATTTCCTGCTCCTTGTCTGGTTGTGGATTTAGGGCACAGTCACTCAGTCAACTGTCTTTCCGATCTTAATTATACATGACCTGTATAAACCAAGCGATTATAGAAGGGCCTGGTAGGGATTAGAATATGAAATTTCATCATTTTCAACTATCAGAACACTCGTACTGCTAGTACGTGCTAAATGCGGAACAAAATGTTCGCAATAGTAATAACAAGGATAAAACTGAAAGCACTGAAAACATACACATAGAATGCACTATAATTATAACAAACACTCTTTCCAAATCGATTTAACACCTAAGAAGTCCTGACGTCATCATTCAAAATGAATTGGCTTGGTCGTCACCATACTAATTGCATGTGCTATGAAAAGACTCTTTGCCTTAACCAACCAACTAGCGAAACCCTTTTCAATCGATATCGATAAATCCAAAACAAAACTCCAAATCATCTCTCACTTCATAACTCCGAATTACCCATGCGAAGTGTACCATAACTTCCATAACCTTCCCAAAGTTTCCCCAGCACACCTTTCACGAATGCCATGAATCCAACAAGTCAAGTTCAAGCATAGAGGCTAGGGAAAAATATGGTTAACCTGTCACTATTAAATGTAGACGCAGGGGTGGTATATAATTAAGACTATACGGACTTAGGATGTGTGTTTCTGACCTCTCTCCTGTTCCTTGTCTGGTTGTGGACTTGGGGCAGAGTCACCCATCTGACTGTCTTATTAATTTTAATTATATACGACTATATGCACGAGGTGATGATAGATGGATAGGTATGGGTCTTACCATGCACTTCAGGACGAAGCTACCCACGACTTAGAGTGAGCATTCTACCATTTAGATGAGCATAAACAAGTAAACTGAACCTATACACTCGCTACCAATCTAGACAGCACACACAATAGTGAAGAACCGCTGGAACGCCAAGCAAGGATCGGATTCACTTATGGACAAAAAGATCATATGGAATAGAAGTACCCATCTCTCTCCCTTGATCATGAATAACCACATAGAACTCGAATTTCGGGACGACATTTCCTCTAATGGGGGGATGATGTCACAACTAGGAAATTTTAGACCCAGCAGAGCCTAAACCCTAAATTAGTACAAGTGAAACTACATTGAAAACCTTGTTGCATTGTATCCTCTATAACCATTAGGGCCCGTTTATAATCACGTATATAAGTATGGTTCAAAACCAAGGTTGATTTAAACTACTATATATCAACATAAGCTAAACGTATAACGTTTAAACCATAAATATCACCCAATATGTGTTTTCGGCCATAAGATTCTAGAACCAAGGAGTTTTCGCCCAAGGTAATCAATTCAAAGAGGGTTTACGGTTTTAGAAATTATTCAGGATGGTGTTTACGGATGAGAATTCTTTCTAAATGGTGTTTTGGTTTGCCTTGATCCGAAAACACATAATTTGAAGAGGTTAGATCCGAAAACACCTCCTTTCTAGAAGACCATGACCAAAATCTCTTTTCCCTTTACTATAGATCCAAAAACTCTTTCGCTTTTGACCTTAGAAACAAAAACTCATTACTAGAACATGCCTAGTCCAAAAACGCATTACTAGAACTTGCCTAGTCCCAGAGAAAAACACAAAATACTTGAATAATAGGCATACCAGGAATTAGGTGTTACAAAAACACACATATAAATTATAATAGATATAATTTATGGGTTAATTCAAAATTATTATCATCATAAACATGTTTAAATAAAAATTACATTTTTCTTTACTAAAAGGTTTTTTATTTTATTACTCGTGAACTCGTTGTAACAAGATTTGAAGGACATGTATTCGCGTACTTACCTGAATACCAGGTAAAGTCCTAAATTTTGAACCTGAGACTCCTAGAGGAAGAGCGTGAGTTTGTGTATAGATCTATAAAGGACTGACAATCCCACACCCTGACTGTTAGCTACAATTATCTGGGGTGATAACTATCATTAATGTTACTGACGTCTGAAGAACATCGTATCAAGATATCCGTCATATCAATATGGTTATAAGAACTCACATGGAGAAAACAACGACATATTCACGTAGTAATATACTTCTTATTGAACAGTCTTAGGGGTATTAACTTTGTGATTACTTAGAATATACATTAGGGTTATATAAAATTGATGTCTGGTAGATAATGGAATGTGTGATTTTCATCTTACTTTTTGTTCCTTGTTTGGTTGCAGGCTTAGGGATGATTCACCCATTCAACTATCTGTTCGATCTTGGTTATATACAACTCATAGTACTAAGTGATCATAGGAGGGTAGTAACATCACATCTAGTTTACAGGGAAAACACATCTTCAGTTAGTTTTACTTGTAAATAAAATAGCTATCATTAAACTAAGTACGGTAATTATACTTTTGCTTTTTGGTCTTGGAATGATTAAGACTATAAATCTGTTTTATGGATAATATAGGATACTCCGGGATACACATCATTATTTTTACAAGCAAATATATTTACAAAGGGTTCAACACTTATTTACAAAATAGTATAACATAAAGGACCCTTAAGTGTTATTTATATGGTTCCTTATCTTATATATCCGAGTTATATATAAATATTACATCTTGTCTTTTGGCTATAGTATTAATGTAAATCATGCAATGTTTTAAAGACAAGGTGAACTTTATATTATCAATAAAATGGTTGTTGTTGCTTTGATTACTATTATACAGTTGTTACGATACTGTACATGACATCCTCCGCTCCCAAACGTTTCTGCCGTTCTGGTTTGGGGGTGTGACACGAAAGGTTCAGTTCCTTGGACATGTCGTTGACTAAGATGAGATTTTGGTCGACCCGGCCAAACTCTAGGTTGTGATGTAGTGGGAGGTCCCGATATCACCCTTAGATATCAGGAGTTTTCTTGGTTTAGCATGGTACTACTGGAGATTTATACATGATTTTTCCTAGATTGCAGTACCACTCATTCGTCTGACGAGGACTGGGGTAGATTTCCAGTGAGGCCCTGAGCAGCAGTCGAAGTTTGAGACCCTACAGCAACAGTTGTGCAAGTCTCCAGTCTTGACCCTCTTGGAGGAAGTGGAGGATTTTGTGGTTTTCTATGATGTGTCCATCACCGGACTGGGAGTAGTCGTCATGCAGATAGGATGGGTGATAGCCTACGTGCTGTGGCAGTTCAAGCCGCATGAGACGAGATATACAACATATGATTTGGAGTTGCGGGCGGTGGTGTTCGCTCTCAAGATCTACATCATTATCTTTATATGGTTCGATGTATCATCTACACGGACCGTAAGTGCATGAGACACATTATGGATCAACCGAACCTGAACATGAGGCACCATAGCTGGCTGGATATAGTCAAGGATTATGACTGTGAGATCCTTTACCATCTGTGTAAAGAGAACGTGGTGGCAGACGCCTTGAGCCGCAAGTCGGTTGGATCTTTTATTCCGAATTTGTGTATGAGGATTTCCGTTAAATCCTCACTAGTGGGATTGATTAGAGAGGCACATGCTAGGGGTGGACAATAGGAGAATTGAAAAATTTAGAGGATCACGGGAGAGATCACCAGATCCGTTCAGGATATTCGTTGATTATTGACCCGATGCAGTCGGGTGTGGTTTCTAGTGTCTGGTGGGGTCAGCCAGATTGTACTTAAGGAGGCTCACAATTGTCGTTTTTCTATTCACTTATGGGCCACCAAGATGTACCAAGATCTGAGTTTGAGTTACTGGTAGCCGTACATGAAGCGAGAGATCGCTTGGTATGTCGAGATATGCTTGGCCTGCAGGATTGTCAAGGTTGAACATCAGAGACCGCATGGCAAGCTTCAGCCTCTGGAGATTACAATGTGGAAATGGGTGCAGATCACGATGAACTTTATTACCCAGTTGTCTAGGATGGAGAAAGGATATGATGCGATATCGGTCATCATGGATCGATTGACCAAGAGCGCCCATTTTTTGGCTATTCGGGAGAGTTCGTCGGCCGAAAAGTTAGCCGATGTGTACCTTCGCTACATCGTTCCTCGACATGAGGTGCCGGTCTCTATTGTGTCAGACCGTGATGTTCGATTCACCTCTCGTTTCTAGCAGAAGTTTCATCAGGAACTAGGCACGAGACTACATTTCAACACCACTTACCATCCGCAGATAGACGGCCAGAGTGAGAGGACCATTCAGACCCTCGAGGATATGTTGAGGGCCTATGTCATTGACTTCGGTGGGAGTAGGGATTCCCACCTACCCCTTGTAGATTTCTCCTACAACAACAACTTTCATTCCAACATTGGTGCTCCACCTTTCGAGCTGTTGTATAGGAGGAGATTTCGTACCCCATTTTTTTTGTGCGAGCTTAGCCACAGGGTCATGGTTCGGACTGAGGTGGTTTTGAAGACCACCGAGAAGATTCAACAGATTAGGTAGTGGTTGCAGACGCCTTGAGCCGCAAGTCGGTTGGATCTTCTATTCCGACTTTGTGTATGAGGATTTCCGTTAAATCCTCACTAGTGGGATTGATTAGAGAGGCACATGCTAGGGGTGGACAATAGGAGAATTGGAAAATTTAGAGGATCACGGGAGAGATCACCAGATCCGTTCAGGATATTCGTTGATTATTGACCCGATGCAGTCGGGTGTGGTTTCTAGTGTCTGGTGGGGTCAGCCAGATTGTACTTAAGGAGGCTCACAATTGTCGTTTTTCTATTCACTTATGGGCCACCAAGATGTACCAAGATCTGAGTTTGAGTTACTGGTAGCCGTACATGAAGCGAGAGATCGCTTGGTATGTCGAGATATGCTTGGCCTGCAGGATTGTCAAGGTTGAACATCAGAGACCGCATGGCAAGCTTCAGCCTCTGGAGATTACAATGTGGAAATGGGTGCAGATCACGATGAACTTTATTACCCAGTTGTCTAGGATGGAGAAAGGATATGATGCGATATCGGTCATCATGGATCGATTGACCAAGAGCGCCCATTTTTTGGCTATTCGGGAGAGTTCGTCGGCCGAAAAGTTAGCCGATGTGTACCTTCGCTACATCGTTCCTCGACATGAGGTGCCGGTCTCTATTGTGTCAGACCGTGATGTTCGATTCACCTCTCGTTTCTAGCAGAAGTTTCATCAGGAACTAGGCACGAGACTACATTTCAACACCACTTACCATCCGCAGATAGACGGCCAGAGTGAGAGGACCATTTAGACCCTCGAGGATATGTTGAGGGCCTATGTCATTGACTTCGGTGGGAGCAGGGATTCCCACCTACCCCTTGTAGATTTCTCCTACAACAACAACTTTCATTCCAACATTGGTGCTCCACCTTTCGAGCTGTTGTATAGGAGGAGATTTCGTACACCATTTTTTTTGTGCGAGCTTAGCCACAGGGTCATGGTTCGGACTGAGGTGGTTTTGAAGACCACCGAGAAGATTCAACAGATTAGGTAGTGGTTGCAGACTGCCTAGAGTCTGCAGAATAGTTATACTGACCGACGCTAATCTGAGTTGGAGTTTTAGGCCGGGGATACGGTATTATTGAAGGTCTCGCCCTGGAAGGGTGAGATCTGATTCAGGAAGAAGGGAAAGTTGGGTCCTCGATTTATTGCACTGCTTCGGATTATTGCTTGGGTTCGCAAGGTGGTGTATAGACTAGATCTTCCAGAGGAGCTTCATTAGATTCATAGGACTTTCCACATTTTGCAATTGTGGAAGTTCATAATAGATGAGGATGTGGTGGTGTCCTTGGATGATATTTAGGTCGATGAGAGCCTAAACTCTAACACCCGTAGATCCGGGCTAGTCAACTTAGAGATGATAAGCATCAAAAAATGACTTTTTGATGGAAGATTATTTAGAAGGATTAATCTTAAATAAGTTATAGTATATGTTACAAGGATTCCGTACATATAAAGAACTCCGAAATCCGAGTTATAACAAAGAAGTTATGACCTGTCGAAGTTTCGCGAAAGAACCGGCACGACACAGGGCGATGTAAATAGTGAATTTACGTTAGAGCGATATTTGGCCTTAGCGATCTAAATAAAAGTCGTAGAATACGTTAAAATAAGAGCGTGCATAAAAAGAACGTCTAAATCTGACTCCGGATGAGGAATTTATGATTTTTCGAAGTTTCAGCATTAGTAGTATGCAGCCCGAAACTCGAGATTGAGGTTGAGTGATACTTAGACAAAACTTTCTAAATGATAATTGAAGATCTCATCAATAGTATTCCCACGATAAAAAGACAGACAAAAACGAAGTTCAGATGAAGGAGTTATTAATTTCGAACGGAGTTTTCCTGTCCCAGCGTACTAAAAATAATATATAAGTAATATATTTATAATATATTAAAAATAAATTCAAAATTAGCCAATGGAGTCTAAATCAGAGTTGTAGATAATAATCTCACCTTCGCGTCGATATAAAGAACGTCGAAAACGGAGTTCGTATGCGAAAGGTATGAATTTCTGAAGTTCGGGGCGCGAACCCGAAAGCTGTGTCAGAGACCACGACGTGGCAAGCAGTACCACGACGTGGCAAGTCTTCTGACACCTCCGGGAGTCCCCCAGACACAACTTGTGATGACGTATGCAGTGACGACCAAGCCCACGACGTGGAAAAAGGGTGCCACGACGTGGCAAGGGCCAAATTTGCCCTATAAATAGATTTGAAGGGCCAGCCGTTTAGGGTTGCTATTTTCTCTCCTATCTCTCCCGTTTTACCTCGATTTGCATGCAAGAAATATCCCGAAGCCCAAAGATCCCGAGAAGAAAAGAGTTTCCGAGCCGAAGCTCTGCCCGCGAGGAGCCTGGTTTTTGTGAAGATCTTCCAGATCTACCGAAGAATACTACTTCTACAAGCCGTAGTGTTGTATGATCTTCTTCTGATCAAGTGAGTGTGTAGTTACTTTCTTCTAACGCATAATTATGAAGTATTTTATACGAAATACGTGTTATGTGTATATTTTGTTGTTATATGTGTGAATGTATATTCACTTTCTTCTATCTCATGGAAATGATTTATTCTCTATGAAATATGTGTTATGTGAGTGTATAGTCTCTTTCATTGACACGATTTTAATACAAGTATTGTTTGAATGTACTAAGTATATGTGTTATGTGAGTGTATCGATGTTATCTTCTAATCTCATAGATATGACTTATTCTCTATGAAATATGTGTTATGTTTATGTGCCTCATCTTTTATCTGGAACGTGTTTTGAATGAACATACTATACAGGTTTTAAACTATGTCTAAAAATGTATATTTTATCTAATAAAATGTTGGGTAGAACATGGGTAGATAGTTGTCTTGTGATAAAAGGATGAGAAGCCTCGATGTCATTGTAATCCAGTCATCTAGCAGAATTTAGATGACGACCACGGACTTTTCTAGACAGTCCAGTGGAACGCTAGCAGGCTCATAACTTGTAGGTGTTAATGAACTTGGGTGTTCATTCGCTGTATTCCATGCCCCTTATGGTTGCCTTATTTGACTTATATTGCTGAGGAACCCCCGAAGCATGTGTTGTCGCCCCGATGAAATATTCTTAGACTAGGTCCCTTGTGTTAGTTGTCTTAGGTGCGTAAAGTGAGAATAATGGGAATGGGTAATTGGGTTATTATTGGTTGATGAAATTAAATTAAATAATTATTGTGGGTTGAAAACCCTATATGCTCACCAGGCTCCTAAGCCTAAACCACTTAGTTTTCTTTGCATTACAGGTGATGGCACAAGAGTATAAGTTGGTGGACTTGACGAGAGGTTTTGAATTATAGATCAGTAGTTATAAAGAACTATTGTAAGGTCTATTTTGTTCTGTTTATGCTTTTGGTATGTATTAAACATGACATCTCGAGATTTTGTTATATAATGAAAATACATTTCTTTAAAGAAATGCTTTGATAAACTGTTATCATATTTTGTTTTGGGAACAAATTCCGCAACCGTTTTCTTTAAACGATCACTCTGATTTTAAAATAAAGCATAAACAAACCGGTCTTTTCTTGCCGAAAAATTGGGGATGTCACAGTTGGTATCAGACCATTAGTTTAAGCGAACTAGGAATTTGTAGGATTTCTAGACATAAAGTTAGAATGCTAAGTAATGATTGTGAGGAGTGTGTCCAAAATATGTTAGGCAGTACACCTAAATTGACACGAGCACTAGTATGCTTTAGAAAAGATGCCTAAAATGATTTTATGTGCTAAATGCTATTTGTTTGCCATATATGATATTGTTTGTTCGGATTTTATGTGCTAAATGCTATTTGTTTGCCATATAAATTCACCTAATTTGGTATATAGATCGAAATGGAAAACACACAAAATGGATTGGGAAAGGATAACCCGCAGCCTGAGCCACACGTGATTGGGAGTGCACCAGAGCTATTAGTTGCACCTAAGCCAATCACGATGGCGGGAGGATACGCAATGGTGCGAATGATGTTAGATCATCAGATGGAGGAAACAAGGCGTTTACTTCAACAAAGTAAGGATGAACATACTGTGCCAGTACGTCAGGCACCTACTCTGGAGGCAGCTATTTGGGCTGCCAAGTCTGTTGAGGTCTTGATCAAGGGAAGAACCACCAACAAGGTTGAAGTTGGTGAGAAAAGAAAGTTTGAGGGATCCCCAAGATCCGACGAAAAGAGAAAATTATCGAATTCTAGTTTGAAGAAGTTCAAAGGAGGAAGAGATGAAACCAAGTGGTGTGAAAAGTTCAAGAAGAAACACTTCGGTAGATGTGATGGAGAAGTGACCTGCTATAAGTGTGGTAGGACCGGTCACTATTCCAGAGATTGTACGTTAAACAATAGGAAGTGTTACGAATGTGGAGATGGTGGTCATATTTCGAAGAACTGCCCAAAGAAGGACAAAGCTGCAAAGAAAAATGTACCGCCACAGCCAAGGGCATTCCACATGATCCTCGATGAAACGAATCAAGGATGAGGATTTTATATCCCAGGATCAAGTTATGAAGTAGCAGTGCGAATAGTAACTTATGATGTAGCCTATTAGAGGCATAGTATAGGGTGAACTTGAACTTTTGTGTAATCGTTTCAAGATTTAATACAAACTCTGGTTTTGTTATCTGATGTGTTGAATGACACCTATCGAAGGATATCGTAAGAGTGGTATCTTGCCTTCAGAATATGTCTGATAAAATAACGGAACGTTAAGAGGTGTACGATACGTCTGAAGTACACCTGCGATTGGCAAGATGATGGAACGATTGGTGTAATTCATGAAGTTATCCCATCGTCTGGAATTTCCATCACCAACCGAGTTGAAGTATAATTAATGATTGAAGATACGCATGGAAGAAGTCCTAGTAGAGTCTACGAAAATTTTTATGATTAATTGGACACATTCGTATGTGTTAACTTGTTTGGTGATTTTAGGACTTGGGGACTGCGAGACAATACTTGGGACGAGTATGAGTAGGTGTGAATAGTAGTAGAGATCTATACTACTGGAAGCACAGGACTCACGCTTGGATCAGGGAAAGTCGCAAGGTTACCAAGAAACTAGTAATTGATTCTGTTTTATTCATGTATGTCATTACCGTTGTTTCGGTAATGACTAGTAAGAGGGTTGTTATTCTGACTCTAGCGGTCATGACAAATTGAGTCCGACTGCAATGAGTTTGTTACGTGGTTCCAAGAACCGAGTTTGATGTAGCATCTGACTTAAGTCAGAAGATTGAAATCAATGCGATCGATAACATCGTGCTCGTTGTTAAAGAAGTTAGTAGCTAGAAATGCTACATGCTAAAATGTGATTATATCACTTTAGAATAAGAAGGAAGGTATGATCCATTCTAGAATTTGACTCTAAGAGACTTAAGTCTAAGCGTTGCATCATACGATGAGAGGTCATTAGAACATGACCCTAAGAAGAAGAAGGAGTCACAATAAGGATTTATTTTGTAACTCGAAGGTTACAATTGAAAGTACAACATATTACAAAGAGCAGATGCAGGATTGAGCACTACCTGCTATCGAGAAGTCCAAGAGTTAGATACTCTTTCGAGAAAATATAGAACTTACAGTTATTACTTAGGATGGAGAGATAACGTATGGAGTCAGTATGCGAATCCTGTTTCGTTGATGATTCCGGGACGTAATCATCCTAAGGGGGAGATAATTGTAACACCCGTAGATCCGGGCTAGTGAATTTAGAGATGATAAGCATCAAAAAATGACTTTTCTTTTATGGAAGATGATTTAGAAGGATTAATCTTAAATAATTTATAGTATATGTTACAAGAATTCCATACATATAAAGAACTCCGAAATCCGAGTTATAACGAAGAAGTTATGACATGTCGAAGTTTCGCGAAGGAACCAACACGACACAGCGCGAGGTAAATAGTGAATTTACGTTAGAGCGATATTTGGCCCTAGTGATCTAAATAAAAGTCGTAGAATACGTTCAACCGAGAGCGTGCATAAAAAGATCGTCTAAATCTGACTTCAGATGAGGAAGTTATGATTTTTCGAAGTTTCAGCATTAGCAGTATGCAGCCCGAACTTTCTAAATGATAATTGAAGATCTCATCAATAGTGTTCCCACGATAAAAAGACAGACGAAAACGGAGTTTAGATGAAGGAGTTATGAATTTCGAACGGAGTTTTCTTGTCCCGGCCTACTAAAAATAATATATAAGTAATATATTTATAATATATTAAAAATAAAGTCGAAATTAGCCAACGGAGTCTAAACGAGAGTTATAGATCATAATCTCACCTTCGTGTCGATATAAACAACATCGAAAACGGAGTTCGTATGCGAAAGTTATGAATTTCTGAAGTTCGGGGCGCGAACCCCGAAGCTGTGTCAGAGACCACGACGTGGCAAGCAGTGCCACGACATGGCAAGTCTTCTGACACCTTTGGGAGTCCCCCAGACGCAACTTGCGATGATGTATGCAGTGACGACCAAGCCCACGATGTGGAAAAAGGGTGACACGACGTGGCAATGGCCTAATTTGCCCTATAAACAGATTTGAAGGGCTAGCAGCGTTTAGGGTTGCTATTTTCTCTCCTCTCTCTCCCGTTTTACCTCGATTTGAGTGCAAGAAATATCCCGAAGCCCGAAGATCCCGAGAAGAAAAGAGTTTCCGAGCCGAAGCTCTACCCGCGAGAAGCCTGGTTTTTGTGAAGATCTTCGAGATCTACCAAAGATTACTACTTCTACAAGCCGTAGTGCTGTATGATCTTCTTCTGATCAAGTGAGTGTGTAGTTACTTTCTTCAAATGCATAATTATGAAGTATTTTATATGAAATACGTGTTATGTGTATATTTTGTTGTTATATGTGTGAATGTATATTCACTTTATTCTATCTCATGGATATGATTTATTCTCTATGAAATATGTGTTATGTGAGTGTATAGTCTCTTTCATTGACACGATTTTAATACAAGTAATGTTTGAATGTACTAAGTATATGTGTTATGTGAGTGTATCGATGTTATCTTCAAATCTCATAGATATGATTTATTCTCTATGAAATATGTGTTATGTTTATGTGCCTCATCTTTTATCTGGAACGTGTTTTGAATGATCATACTATACATGTTTTAAACTATGTCTAAAAATGTATATTTTATCTAATAAAATGTTGGGTAGAACATGGGTAGGTAGTTGTCTTGTGATAAAAGGATGAGAAGCCTCGATGTCATTGTAATCCAGTCATCTAGCGGAATTTAGATGACGACCACAGACTTTTGTAGACAGTCCAGTGGAACGCTCGCAGGCTCATAATTTGTAGACTAGGTCCCTTGTATTAGTTGTCTTAGGGACTTAAAGTGAGAATAACGGGAATGCGTAATTGGGTTACTATTGGTTGATGAAATTAAATTAAATAATTATTGTGGGTTGAAAACCCTATATGCTCACCAGGCTCCGAAGCCTGACCCACTCAGTGTTCTTTGCATTACAGGTAATGGCACAAGAGTATAAGTTGGTGGACTTGACGAGAGGTTTTGAATTATAGATCAGTAGTTATAAATAACTGTTGTAAGGTCTATTTTTTTCTGTTTATGCTTTTGGTATGTATTAAACATGACATCCCGAGATTTTGTTATATAATGAAAATACATTTCTTTAAAGAAATGCTTTGATAAACTGTTATCATATTTTGTTTTGAGAACAAATTCTGCAACCGTTTTCTTTAAACGATCACTCTGATTTTAGAATAAAGCATAAACAAACCGGTCTTTTCTGGCCGAGAAATTGGGGATGTCACATAAACTATGTTGAGCAGCCATTGGCTGTCTTGGAAAAGAAGATAAAGGTCATGCGTAATAAGGAGATACCTTTGGTAAAGGTATGGTGGTGACATCATGTCACACCCCAAAACCAGAACGGCAGAAACGTTCTGGGGCGGAGGACGTCATGCGTAGTATCACAACAATTGTATAATAGCAAGCATAGTAAACACAACCAAACATTGAATACATATATGAATAAGGTTTACATTCTCTTAGTACATTAGATGAAGTGAGTGTGATATACTCTTATGTTCTCTCTACTCGGTTCGGTGACGAGGCAGCAACTAAGGATGAGTAAGGTTGTCAACTTATAATGCTTCTTCTGCATCCATTCCTTGGTTCTTTGGGGTTAATTGCCTAGCCTGTCCTGACCCTTACAACACGGCAGTTTCGTTTACTTTTCACCGACCTTCTTCTAAGTTATTCTAGCTTCTTCATGATTTCGTGTCGCAGTGAACAAACACTTCAATTAGACTACACCGTTAGATTCTTTTTTTTTTACTTCTTTCAAAGGGGGAATGAAGAAAAGAATAGAGGAGGAAAGTGGTTCACTAGGTTTGTCTCTTGAAAATGGTTATTATCTTGAAGAACACAAATAACGTTTTTTTGAAGATAATACGCTTTTGTTCATATCCAAAGTAAAATAGAAAGACGTAACTCTAACGCTCCAACTTCTCCAATCCCCTGAAAGTACATGTCTACTAATTCCTTGAGAATAGACGCACTTTTGAGAGAATATCATCATAAAGCTGGTGAGTTCATTAGTATTTAGTTTTGGTGGAAAATGTTTCTTTGATGCTTTTAAAAAGTGTTCCTCAAGAAAATCCTATATTTTCTTATCAAAAGCGTGTTTCAAAACCCATTCCTTCCATGACTTCCTGATTTATACAAGGTATGTACAATCCAAGGAGTCGTGGAATGAATATGAATATCCTTTAGTTACATGTAAAAACAATTACGTTTATGAAAAGCTGAGTTATCTCGGTAAAATCCTATATTTTCCCTAAAAAAACAGGTTATCTGTCCTAGAGGTAAAGATGCAAGTTTAGAAAACCCTGATTACTATCAGTGTATTTATGAAAGTATTTTTATTATTCAAAATAAAACAATGAAGAGTAGAGTCCGTAAACCAAATTTAGTTTATACTTATTTGCGAGTCGTATAACCATGCCTGATATGACCGAGAGACCTTTATAATGTTCTTCAGGCATTAAGCTAAATGACATTTATTAACCCCAGGCATGTCTGCCTAACTGTAGCTAGCAGTTCAGGTGTGGGATTGTGTCACACCCTAAAACCAAGAACGACAGAAACGTTCAGGGGCGGAGGACATCATGTATAGTATCACAACACAGTAAATGTAAATGAGCAAACAACATCATCCATTTCATTAAATATATAATTTTAATACAAGCGTGTTCTGTACAGTTATAGACAACAAAATAATGTAAATCAAAATAATAAGATGAGTCTTGAATACGCTCCATCTTCTCAAAGGCTGGCATCGGTACCTGTCTACTGATGACCTGAGAATACAAGTTATTTTGAAAGAGTTTATCAGCATTAAGCTGGTGAGTTCATAAGTATTTTAGTGTCAATGTTTGTTGTCAAAAATGTTTGAACCTGTCTCAATGTATAAGTTTGACAAAAATGTATGTAAGTGTTTGAAAGTGTTTGTAAAAGTTTGAATCTCTCAGAAAATCCTATATTTTCTATTAAAGTAGCCTTCTACCAAGGCCTAACTGTTTTGTATGCTCGTTTGTTGTAAGAGGGAGTAATTTACCAAATGTAACTATCATTTAATAAAAATATAGTTTGTACATTAATGTTTAAGTGAGGTTATCACTAAAATATGTAATGGGTAAATCATTGTAGTACTGTAGTTTTGTATAATAGGAACTACTGTTGTACTAACTACCTTAAACCGGATTTATATTAAGGTAAAATGTGATAAATTGCACCATGTTATCGACTGGTAACAATGACATACGAATGGCGTAATAACGGAATGACGTTTGGCACCCGCAGACCTGTAGGTCCGGCTGTAGCTAGCAGCAAGGTGTAGGATAGTCAATCCAGTATAGATCTGTCACAACTGGAAATTTTGAGCCATGTAATCTATACACTCAAGCTAATGTGAATCAAAAGTTTAAGAACATGTGTAACACCTATGATTATAACTTCAAAAACTTCAAGTAAATACATCATACAAGTACTACAAGTAGTCATCAAACAATTGGAAAACCCTAGAAGTTCTTGTTAAGTCTATTTTAGACTAGAACTTCCTTATTGGATCCAAATGGACCAATAAGCTTCCAATTGGACTATCATGGGCTTAGAACCCTAATTGGGCTCTAATTGGACCCACACTAAACTATTTCAACATTTTGGGCCATATTGGGCCTAGAATGAAATGAATTAATGACTATGAACCATAATTAACCTAATTTGACCCTAACAAGTCATAAAAATCACGTTTATATTTATTTGGACCAAAAATCACCCAATTTAACCATGAAAAATTGGGCTTAAGCATTCATGGCCCAAACATCCCCTTTTCCCCACCATTCTCGGCCCAAGCTAAAAAAAAGGGGAGGAGTTGACTTTTTCATGACACATCATCTTTGTATGGAGGATATTTAGGCATTACCCTTCAAACATCCATGCATTCTCATTCTTCCATGCAAACATCACCTCAAGGTCTTTTCTTCTCTCTCTCCCTCCCCCTTCTTGTTTTGGCCGAGAGTTTACACACACACACACACATCTCACAAAAATCTCTCTAAATCACTCAAGACTTCTCTCTTCCTCTCCATTCAAAGTCTCGAAAATTTTCTTGTGTTTCAAGAGGATTCTTCAAGGTTATCATCATCCTTTGGTAAGTTTTTCCATGCCTAAGCTTCAAAACTCCCCTCTCACATGAGATCTCTTATTCTAAACAAGTTTCTTTGGTGATCATACTCCTAGAAAACTCCATAAACTCGAGATATTCATCAAGGGGTGCTAGGGCCGAAAATCACCAAACCATCTTCCATCTTTTCTTCAAGAACCGAAACTACACCCAAGGTTAGCTTCATACCCCCTATTTTCTGTTTTTATGAGTTTTGTGGGGGGGGGGGAATACAAGTGAAAGTGTAGATCTATATGTGTTTGTATGCCTTGTATGATTTCCATGCTTATATGTATGCCTTTATGTGTTTTAATGTTGGATCTAGCCATAAAACCCCTCAAAACCAAGATATATCTTGTGTTAAATGATTTTAGCTTCAAATATGTTTCTAAATACAAAGTGTTTCAAGAAAGATAGCTAAATGGTTAGTAACAATTTTCTTTAAGCTAAAAACACAAATTTTGGGCCAAAAATGTGAAAAATACAAAATTAAGGGCCCAAATTGACATTTCACAGATTCTGATGGATGAAGTGTGCCAAAACAGTTTCCATAAAACTATTTCTGGAATTATACTCAATTAGAGGATTAAAAACATGAATTTCAAGCTTAATGGGCTAAAAATGGAAATTTCGGCCCAATGAGGCCCATTATGCGAATTTTTCTGTTTTGGAGGGCCAAAACTGTGATTTTCTGTAAAACAGTGGACTATAAGTGTTCCAAACCCTTTTCAAAGGTTTAAAATGCTTTTTACATTAAAAAGGACCAAAGTTGCAAAAATTTTCCAATTTGGGCCAAAATTGTCAAAGTTGCGAAAAGAAGGGATTAAAACCGAGAAAACTGCAATTTCAGGGACTTAAACTGTTTTCTATGAAAAATATGCTGAAAAATATTAATTTCAATAATTTTTGGTGTTAAAATGTCAAGAAAATTAGTTCAAGGACCAAACCGGGAAGTATTTAATAAAAGTGTTGAAAATGTAAATTTTACAAACAATGAGGGGCTGAAAACAGAAATATTTCAAGGCTAATTCAATATATACAATTTGATCAAATAGTGGCACCGCGGCTATCGACGAAATACAATACATTACAATACCAAAAGTCGTTGTTAAACGAATTGGCTCGGTCTCGAGCCAATAGAAATCTACAACTACTAACACTACGACACTACGATTCATGCAAGTAACGTTTGGTAATACATATACATACGAGTGTGCACAGACGTCTACGCACCATCTTTGGGCCCTACAAGTGTAAAATCTTGTTCGTTGAGCCTAGCTAGCCCAATGACCTGATCTTAAGGCCCGAAGACACTTTTTTTACGGAGTGTTGGGTTTTACCGATCCGACACAACGTAAATAGACTTTCAATGGATTGTATACCACCGGTCCCCAAGGGTCCTTTGGTATTGCTAGTAAGGTCTACATTTCATGCGAGGCGGGTCGGGGACCCCTCGTACATTTTTATCCCCAACCGGTTAATGGAGTTACCGGGGTCTTCGTGACCTCTTTCTCTTCGGATGTGGGACTACACCTAGTCAGGGCGATTGGATAACGCGATTAGTACTGACGACGCCTTCGGGGTTGTTAGTATAACTATAAACTGGGCGTTTGTGTAACGCGGGTTTGTAGTAAATAATCCTGCTCGAGAACCTTCCAACGTCGTCTGGGACTGACACTATACGCTATGCAATGGTTTCAATGTAACTTCATGTAATTCAAGGAACTAGGAGAACATCGGGTTTTCCTAGGGTTTTCAATACATACAGATTTGAAATGCATACATCTTCAATGAACAGTTTTTTTTAAGTATAGAAACAAACAAGCATACCTATGGATCTTCACAAACGTTTTCAAAAGCTTTTCTTTTCAGAAAATATCGGATTTTCTGGTGGTTTTTCAAACAATACAAACATTCGATTTCAAACACTACTTATGAACTCACCAACATTTCATATGTTGACGTTTTTCAAAATACTTGTATTCTCAGGGAACCAGTGAATCAAGGGAAATCATATTCAGTGACGGTTGCAGTTTATTTTTGTAGGAATTGAACAAATTAATTTTTGGGAATGTAATGTTTAAAACAATGTATGACATGTAAACACTACTGGTTGTACTATGTTAATGAATGGTGACGAATGTTGTTATGTTTCATATATATTCAATGTTATGGTATTCAATTGAGTCACGACAGCCCCCGGACGTTTCCGCCGTCTGGTTCGGGGGTGTGACAAGATCTATACGCAAACTCATGCTCTCCCTCCAAGAGAATTCTGGCTACAACTCGGGCCATGTCAATTAAGGCATGCTCCGACACAGTGGATCACAATTGTCAACGTGTTCATGAATACATAATGTTTCTCGTTTTAGTATAGTTGTATATATTCATGTTTCTAGTATAGTTGTATATGTTCTCGTAGTATAGTTGTATATGGACTCATGAATGAACTGACTCATTTGAACTAGTAGTTGTAATAGTATGATTCTGTGTTGCCCCGATGGTAACTAACTATTGATGTACTGATAAGTATGAATATGGAAGTACTTTTATGTCTATACATGCATATATGATATATAACTAATATTGAAACGACCCTCGGATGGTCACCCGAAATCCCACCTGACCACATCTAAATCGAGGAAAAGGAAATAGGGCGGATGGCCTTCCTAAGCCCTTTAAACATTTCTTATATATCTATACATATATGGGCATGCAATTTATAATATAAAATCATAAATAAGTTCTTATAAGACATTTTAAACATAAATATTAGTTCAAGAAAAGATCGACTTGATGTCAATCTTTAAAACACTTTGAAGGCATAAGTTTGATAAAACAGTTTAAGTATAAGGAACATTTTGTTTGAATCACAGTTGTAAATAAGTTTGAAAAGTAAAGGAGTTTGTAAAACATTTTGTAGTAAAACAGTTTGATAAACAGTTTAATAAACATTTTGAACAGTGAATAAATCATTGGTTTTCTAGTTATTAATCACATGTGATTAATGCAATCACATGTGATTGAAGCAATAACTATAAGTATTTAACTTGTATCCCCCCATAAAGTATTTAAAACATTTAAAATCATTTCAATGGTTGATTAAAGGGGTACGAACTCACTTGTGGTGAGCTGTTTGAATTGCAGTGTCGGATACCGTGCTAGGTGGCAAACGGAGACTTGTTTACACGCACGAGCCTAGTTATCATATAATAAGCATATATATAACTTATTAGCCAAATAATAACTTAACAAATAAGTTGGGACACTTAGGAACATGAAAACACTTTGTATGAATGTTATAGGTCCTAAGGGTTGCATCTAAGTCGATACGGGACAAGGCAAAAGGGGTTTAATGCACTAATGACCTTGTATAAGAGCTTAACACCCAACAAACCCCACCTTTGGAGTTTACAGCCGTAAACCCATGAGTTTATGGCCGTGAACTCCTCACTTGGTGGTTTTGGGTGTTTTAAGGTGCTAAATTGATCCTAGAACAAGCCTAGCGTTGTTGGAATAAACCTTGAAGTAGTTTAAGGCCCTAGAATGCTCCATAGGGGAGTTTACGGCCTAATGACCATATCCCCTAGATTTTACGGCCATAAACTCCTATGGGGTGTTGGTTTTTAATTCATTTGAGGCACTTGCACATGTAGGATAGCTTCTATGTTTTTATCTAAGGCTAAAAGGGACATTAGGCACACATTTGTGCCTTTACTTGGAGTTTACGGCCCAAGTGATGTTCCTTGGCCGTAAACTCCCTTTTAGGGATGATTCTTATGTAGTTTAATCCCCATTCAAGTCCTATGTATTCAAGGGTAAAAGTCTTAAGGCCTTAGGGGTGTTTAGGGTACATTTTGCCCTAGAAAAAGGGGTTTACGGCCCAAGAGCATATCTTCACCGTAAACTCCTAAAACTTAATGAGTTTGAAGTGTTTTGAAGTCGAAAATAGCTACAAGCATTAGAGGGTAAATGTCTTTAAGCTTTAGGGGTGGTTTAGGGCACTTATAGCCCTTAAAAAGGGGTTTACGGCCCAAGAAATGTCCTTGGCCGTAAACTCCTATAACTTGTGGTTCTTAAATGATTTCAAGACTCTAATGATCATACATTAAGTCCCTAACTAGTTGCTTATCAAGGAAATGGGACTAGTTAGCCTTAAAGCTCCATTTTCGAGTTTACTCCCCAAGAACGTTCTTGGGCGGTAAACTCCCAGATCTTGCATTTTAGGCATGTAATTAATGTTATAAAGCATATAACAAGAAAATGAAACACATCTAGGAAAGTAGACTCACAATCTGGGATGAAAACCCGAAGATCCGTCAGAGAGAAAATGGCTTTTCTCTATTTGGAATTGTGAATAATGAATTAATTAAATTCAGAAATCTATTTATAGTCCTGAAATATTTTGGCAGAAAATATTTTTATTCTGGATATTGGACTGCAACATTATGAAACTTGGAATGCTCAAATTTCACAAAACCAGGAGCATCCACTCTCCTGATATCTCCTTAAACGTAAACCCTAATGTACACAAACTTGTTCGGAAAAGTATGAAAATCACTGAAACTGCACTAGCTTCTATTGAATAGATAATGTCCGTACAAATGGAAATTTCGGGCTGTCACATCATCCCCCCATTAGAAGGAATTTCATCCCAAAATTAGAATTTAAGCAAGTACGAAGTTGCAAATAATTAAACGAAAAGATGAGGGTATTTCAGTTTCATTTGATCCTCGCGTTCCCAAGTGAATTCCGGTCCTCGCTTGGCGTTCCAGCGAACCTTCACGATAGGGATACGGCTTTGCTTCGTCTGCTTGACTTCACGGTCCATGATCTCTACTGGTTCTTCCACGAAGTTGAGGCTCTCGTTGATCTCAATCTCATCGAGTGGGATTACAAGAGTCTCGTCGGATAGACACTTTTTCAAGTTAGATACATGGAATGTAGAATGTGCGTTACGAAGTGTGTCGGGTAGGTCGAGTTTGTAAGCTACGGGGCCGACTCTTGCAAGAATCTCAAAAGGCCCTATGTACCTCGGATTAAGCTTCCCACGCTTGTCGAAGCGTATCAAGCCTTTCCAGGGTGAGACCTTGAGAAGGACTCGGTCTCCCACTTGAAATTCCAAAGGTTTTCTTCATTTATCGGCGTAGCTCTTCTGTCGGTCTCTAGAGGCTTTCAATCGTTCACGGATCTGAACGATTTTCTCTATCGTTTCCCGAATGATTTACGGACCGGTGAGATTACTGTCGGAAGCTTGCCCCCTGGCAAATTGGGTATCACCCACCTCAGCCCAGCACAGAGGGGATCTGCACTTTCGGCCGTAGAGAGCTTCGAATGGAGCAGCCTTGATGCTCATGTGATAACTGTTATTATAGGAAAATTCGACAAGGGGTAAATGAGTATCCCATGCTTTCCCAAAATCAATCACACAGGCTCGCAACATATCTTCCAGTGTTTGGATGGTCCTCTCACTCTGTCCGTCGGTCTGTGGATGGTAGGCTGTGCTCATGTCCAGCCTTGTTCCTAGGGAATGTTGTAGTGATTGCCAAAATCTTGAGGTGAACCTACTATCTCTATCGGAGATAATGGACATAGGTACACCATGTAGCCGTACGATTTCCCTAATGTATGTTCTCGTAAGTTTCTCCATCTTGTCGGTTTCTTTGATAGGCAAGAAGTGTGCAGACTTGGTCAATCTATCAACGATGACCCATATGGTATCAAGTCCACCCGTTGTCTTGGGCAACTTGGTTATGAAATCCATAGTAATCCGCTCCCACTTCCATGCTGGGATCTCTGGTTGTTGCAGTAACCCAGAGGGCTTCTGGTACTCGGCCTTAACCTTTGCGTAAGTAAGGCATTTACTTACGAAGGTAGCAATCTCCGCTTTCATATTAGGCCACCAGTATAGCTTTTTAAGATTCAGATACATCTTATCTGAACCTGGGTGGACGGAATACCGAGTGTTGTGCGCCTTGGTCATGACTAAGTCTCGGAAACCACCGTGTTTCGGTGTCCAGATCCGGTTCACGAAATATAAAGCTCCGTCACCGTTGGCTTCTAAATTCTTGTCCATTCCTCTAAGGGATTCACTCGACACATTTTCAAGTTTCATGGCCTCAAGTTGAGCCGCCTGAATTTGTTTAGTCAGGTGTGAATAGATGGTTATTGATAATGACTTGACTTTGTGACCAGAATATTCCTTCCGACTTAGGGCGTCTGCTACCACGTTGGCTTTACCCGGAGGATAACAAATATCGCATTCGTAATCACTGAGTAGCTCGACCCACCGTCGTTGTCTCATGTTGAGCTCCTTCTAATCGAAAATATGTTGTAAACTCTTGTGGTAGGTAAAGATAGTGCTCTTCGTTCCATACAAGTAATGTCTCCAGATCTTCAGAGCAAACACTACTGCTCCTAGTTCAAGATCGTGGGTCGTGTAGTTAACCTCGTGTGTCTTCAACTGTCTCAAGGCATAGGCGATGACCTTACCTCGCTGCATCAGAACACATCCGAGTCCTTGATTCGAAGCATCGCAATAGACTATGAAGTCTTCTATCCCTTCAGGAAGGGATAGTATTGGCGCGGTGCACAAGGCTCGTTTGAGCGTTTGGAATGCTCTTTCTTTTTTCTCTTCCCAGTCAAAGGCCACGTCTTTCTAGGTCAGGGTCGTAAGAGGTTTCGCTATTCGAGAGAAGTTCTGAATGAATCTGTGGTAGTAGCCAGCGAGACCTAGAAATTGGCGAATTTCGGTAGGCGTCTTTGGTGCTGACCAGTTCTCAATGGCTTTAATTTTGGATGGGTCCACGTGGATTCCCTCTTCGCTTACCATGTGTCCTAAGAATTCGACTCTTCGGATCCAAAATTCACATTTTGAGAACTTCGCATAAAGTTTCTCTTTTCGTAATGTCTCTAGAACTTGTCGCAGGTGATTGCCATGCTCTTTCTTACTTCGGGAGTAGATCAGGATGTCGTCAATGAAAACGATGACGAATTGATCCAAGTAAGGTCGGCATACTCTATTCATCAGATCCATGAAGACTGCGGGCGCATTGGTCAATCCGAATGGCATCACCACGAACTCGTAATGTCCGTAACGAGTTTGGAAGGCTGTCTTCGGCACATCCTCCTCTAGCACTCGTAATTGGTGATATCCGGATCTCAGATCAATCTTGGAAAATAGTTCGCCCCTTGCAGTTGGTCGAATAGATCATCTATGCGAGGCAGAGGGTAACGATTCTTGACCGTCAGTTTGTTGAGTTCTCTGTAGTCGATACACATACGGAATGATTCGTCTTTCTTCTTAACGAACAAAACCGGTGCTCCCCAAGGTGAGAAACTTGGTCTTATAAAGCCCTTGCTGAGCAGTTCGTTAAGTTGACCAAAGAGTTCCTGCATCTCAGCTGGTGCTAATCGGTAGGGCGACTTGGCTACTAGGGTAGCTCCTGGGATTAAGTCGATTCTGAATTCGACCTGTCGTTGCGGAGGTAATCCAGGTAGCTCTTCTGGAAAAATGTCGGGGAAGTCGCTCATTACTAGGATGTTCTTTAGTTCTTTCGTTTCTAGGTTCGTGTCGAGGACGTGAGCAAGGAATGCGTTGTATTCTTTGCACAGATATTTCTATGCTTGAATACTCGATATAATGCAAAGACTCGCACCAGGTTTGTCGCCGTAGACTATAAGAGTTTCGTTAGACGGGAGGTTTAGACGGACTGCTTTCTCGTAGCACATGATGTCAACGCGATGAAGACTTAACCAATCCATGCCGATAATAATGTCGAAGCTTTTTATTGAGACCGGCATAAGGTCGATTGGGAATGAATGGTTATCTAGAGTTAGGGTACAACCTAAGTATATGCTATTAGTACTTTTAGTTTTCCCATTGGCCATTTCTACCGTGAATCGTTCATTAAGTGCGTGTGGTTGTTGCTTAAGCATGCGAGCAAATTTGTGGTTTACGAAGCTTCGCTCTGCTCCACTATCGAACATAATGCATGCATAGGAGTTATCAAGGAGGAACGTACCAGTCACCATGGTCGGGTCAGCAACTGCTTCCCCGTGGTTGATAGGTTGTGCTGGGAACTTATAGAAATGGACGTTGTGTCCTTTTCTATTGCAGTTTGAGTACTGCATTTCACGGCAGGGGCCTTTGTGGTGGAAGTTGCATTTGTTGCACTTCGGCAAACTTCCAGCATACTGCTTCCCCGGAGCAGTAACAGCAGTAGGGGTTATCGCGGCATGTACTGCCACGATTTGCTGTCTTTTGGCAGCTCGCTGTTTCTTCTTCTCGTCCCAGAATTTCCGCTTAGTGTCAGCGGGTTTGGAGGGTTCCGAGATGGCTAGGGTGGTTGTGGTTGTAGGGGTTTTGACTCCATGGTCAATGAGTCTTTGTGCCAAATGCTTGGCACTGTCGAAGGTAGCGAGGTTTGATGCTAAGACATTCCCCTGGTACGGAGGCACTTGCCCCCATATGTATCGTTCGATCTTTTTCCCCTCAGTGGGAACCATATTGGGGCAGAGGGCCACCAGTTCGCTAAATCGGGCAGTGTAAGCGATCACATTGGTGCCCTTCATGGTCAGGTTCCAGAGTTCATGTTCTAACTTCTGGACTTCGCCCCTCGGGCAGTATTCCTCAGTATGAGGTCCTTCATCGTCTCCCAGCCCATGTCGTTAGCCACGACGAGTGTTAGGGCTTTAACGTGGCCGTTCCACCACGTTAGGGCTTTTCCCTCAAAGGTGCATGCGGCATATTTAACTTTGCACGCAGCAGGGCATGAACAGATTTCGAAGACTGATTCAGTCTTCTCGAACCATTGCAAGAGGGCAATGACTCCGCCGGTGCCATAGAAAGGCTTCAGCTTGCAATTCGTGAAATCCTTGTAGGAGCACTCTCTCAAGCGCACGGGGATTTCGACCGGAATAGATTCAACAGGGGTTCCACCTCTGCTGGCATCGGATGAGTGATACTGAGCCATGGCAGTTGCCACTGCTGCAGCTACGGCAGCATTCAGGGCTGCAGTATCGATGACCGGAGGCGGTGGAGGTGGTGGAGGTGCAGGGTTATTCCTAGGAGATTTGCGAGGAGGCATCTTTCAGCTATAAGTTTATAAAGATAAGAAAAATTGGTAAGAATCAATTTGTAAGCAATGTGAGAGTGACACATGGACTAACTAACCATAGCCCAACAGTTAAATGGGTGTTTGAAAACATAGCAAGGAATATTAGTAGGAAAACACAAGTGTACAGATTTTTCCCACATATTAGATAGATGTCAATCATACTGGTATTACAGATGTAATAAGTTCAGGGAAAATTGACCTAACAGTAGGTCTTACATCATACCATACCGAAAGTTTGACAGATCTTAGATTCCTAATTAGAGTACCGAAAGTTAGGAATATTTTATAGACAAGTGCTACCTAGAGCACAAATGTTCAAGGCTATTCCTTAATCAAAAGACAGAGATGTACTAGACATCATCTAACGGCGATGGGAATTCCTCGGGCGAGCCCCGAGGTCGGACACTTGACGAAACACCTCTTGAAGGTGTCGATCCTGAGCCCTTTGACGAGCTTGAAGTTCCAAGACTTCAGCACGGGAGGCAGCCAGCTGTTGCTGTAGGGTTTCGTTGGTTCTCCGGGTCCGTTCCATGTCTTCTTCAAGACGGCGGATGCGGACTGTATTGACACCTGAGTTTGCATCAATCTCCATGACCCGGTCGATGGCTGCTCGACCTTGCTCGACATTACGAGCTATTCTGCGGATAATGACCGGCAGAGCTCGGTCAGCAGAGCCACCATCGCTGACGTCGTAAAAGGTTCGGTCCCCAAAGTATGGTAAGGGTTGACCCTGTTCATCACTCCAGCAATTCAAGTTGGTTGCCCACAAGGGAGTAGGACCTGGAAAAGTTGGTCGAGGGTTGTTGTTCGGGGCTTGACCTACAAGCGGTAGGTTGTTGACTTCAGGATCGGAGTCGGATCCATCAGAAAAGCCTTCTGTGAGGTGATCATCCAAAGGGATTGGATGCTCATCTTCGGGCTCTTCATCGATCCACCTGGCATTGCCTTCATTTGGAAAGTACGGGTCGCCATGATGGATTCCAGCCATTTAGATCTACGCGAGAAGAGAGGTATAAGGATATAGTATACATGTAACTAGTAGTACAAAATACACCTATAGTATTTTAAGTTTAAGTTCTACTGATCTTCTTGTGGTATTGTTGGTAAGTTTTTAGACTTGTTAACATATCACAACCATTCTAGGGCATATGCTAATCACTCCTAGGACCAGCATAGTTGATCAGGCTATGCCATTTCCAGGACTGACCATTCATCCCCGAGCTCACTTGTGATATTTAACAATCGTAATACTTTTGTTCTTGTCATTGTGACACTGATTTTAGTATGAATGCAGACTAGTATACTTAATTAAATATTTTAGTATTTAAAGTATAGACTCTTGGTCAGAGTGTTTTAATCCCTATTGGGTTTATAGTTTAGTATATCTTTTATGGGTTGATATACTTGATTCACTATAAACAATGCTCTGATACCAATCTGTCACACCCCAAAACCAAGAACGGTGGAAACGTTCTGGGGCGGAGGACGTCATGTATAGTATCACAACACAGTAAATGTAAATAAGCAAACAACATCATCCAATGCATTAAATATATAATTTTAATACAAGCGTGTTCTGTACAGTTATAGACACCAAAATAATGTAAATCAAAATAATAAGATGAGTCTTCAATACGCTCCATCTTCTCAAAAGCTGGCATCAGTACCTGTCTACTGATGACCTGAGAATACAAGTTACTTTGAAAGAGTTTATCAGCATTAAGCTGGTGAGTTCATAAGTATTTTAGTGTCAATGTTTGTTGTCAAAAATGTTTGAACCTGTCTCAATGTATAAGTTTGCCAAAAATGTATGTAAGTGTTTGAAAGTGTTTGTAAAAGTTTGAATCTCTCAGAAAATCCTATATTTTCTATTAAAGTAGCCTTCTACCAAGGCCTAACTGTTTTGTATGCTCGTTTGTTGTAAAAGTGAGTAATTTACCAAATGTAACTATCATTTAATAAAAATATAGTTTGTACATTAATGTTTAAGTGAGGTTATCACTAAAATATGTAATGGGTAAATCATTGTAGTACTGTAGTTTTGTATAATAGGAACTACTGTTGTACTAACTACTATTGTACTAACTACCTTAAACCGGATTTATATTAAGGTAAAATGTGATAAATTTGTAACAACCCGAAATTTCATATCACTTCTTGTACCTCAACTTGTAATCCAATTTGATCAACCAAACGTCATTTTCAAATTCTTTTCCGATTTCGCCATTTTAATAAGTCATTAGTTTATATCAACCTAAAATGACTTAATGGGTGTCTTAATACATTTAGAAATCATTTTAACACCCCACTTTAGTGATCAGAATAATTATAAAATCAACCATATCGAGTCACGACAATTTGGTCGGGTATGACCAAAAGCCCCACTTAACGTCGGTATCGGGTAGAATTCTGTCGTGTCCAATTCCGGAACACTATATAAAGTGTTTTAAGACTTCATTTGAAGCCTTTGGCCAATTTCTCACTAAACTCTCACAACCTCTCTCCTCAAGCTAGAATTAAGGTCCAAATCTCAAATTTAAGGCCTCAAATCTATAAGGTACTTTCCCTAGCTTGTATTGTAACCTTCTTAGCCTTCAAATTCGAGTTCAAAGCATGGATTAAGACCACATTCATGAGTTTACGGCCATGGAGCCTTCATGGGCCGTAAACTCATATAACATGGGTTTTTAAGCCCTAGATCCCCTCCTAAGCAATTTTGGACTTTAGGTATGACTTAATGACCTCATGGACAGGACTTATAACAATTAAAACATGGATTTTGAGCCATTTTAAGGAGTTTACGGCCAAGGCATAAGCTTGGGCCGTAAACTCATGTAAATGGGGTTTTCATGAACTTAAACCCTTCCAAATCATAGTTGGGACATAGATATGACCATAAGGCTTGCTAATCTAGACTTGGAACACTTTAAACATGATTTTTGGAGGACAAAAATTAGTTTACGGCCAAGACATATTCTTGGGCCGTAAACTACTCTTAAATGGAGATTTAGTGCCTTAAAACATGTCAAAATGCTTTGAAACTCAACCAATGGCCTTGTGCTAAAATCTAGATGCATCTAAAAATAGTTTAAGGGTTTGTAACACATCAAAAATGTCATTTATAGGAGTTTACAGCCTAGGAACATACCCTTGGCCGTAAACTCATAAAACTTGTTAAAGGATGCATCAAATTCACTCAGATGGATTGTATAAAATTCTAGAATCACATGTGATTGTTTCTAAGCATCAAAAACTTACTTCTCATGAGTATAAGAGAGTTTACGGCCATAGAACATGCCTCTAGGCCATAAACTCCCAAAAGTATGTATAATGGTGTTCTAAATTCATAACAAGGCTTGGAAAATTAACTAGAATCACATGTGATTGTCCTTTGTAGTTTAAAACCATTTTTCTTAGCCATAGGTGAGTTTACGGCCGTAAACTCCAAGGTGGTGGCCGTAAACTCCCTTCTTTGTGGTATTATTACATTTAATTCATTTCAAAGCATTTTAGCAATCCATACCAACAATCCCCATGTCCATTTAAGCCATTAAACACCCAAAAATCACACCAACATTAGTTTACGGCCGTAAACTCATGTGTGGATGTGTTATGTGGCTGTAAAATCCTTAAAATGTTTACTCTTGGGGAGTAAACTCAAGTCCCAAGTCCCTAGTGCCATTACACGCCCGAAGATGTCACCCGGGTCACTCCAAACGCTCATTTTGAGGTGTTTAACCTCGTTGGAGTGTAATGTTCCATATGATTAGTGAATGTCTCCCTAATTGTATATATATGGACATTATTTCATTTTACATAAGGACCTCGCGAGTAGTCAAACCTCGAACCAACGTCTAGTATCCAAAACTGATGCATTTCCGAGTCCGGTGAGTTCATACCACTACCTTTTTCACTATTTTTCAATGTTTTCAGGGGGGGAATACAAGCAAAGTACAAGGGTTTTGTTGTACTCAAAACTTATTTTCATGTGTGTGTTACACATTTCATATGCTTTTAATATTGATATACACAACTGATAACTAGTAGAATACACAGATCATTTAAACATTTATTTGTGAAATGGGTTTTATAAACTGTTATGTTGTATATATTTCACAAATGGTTTTACACATTTTATCAGTTAAAAGCATGACTTTACAACACATGAACAATATATTTCGTACACTGTCTTGTCCTCGGTAACATTCCACAGAGATACGCGAATGGAGGATTATCCTATTATTACAAGTAAATTTGTTCTGTATGATTGGAGACACGTCCTCGGCGAACACTCCACAGAGATACGCGAGTGGAGGACTACACCCGTAACCAGAATCTCTGGAATTTAGAGAGCGTGACTTGAGTGTATAGATCTATACGGGGCTGACTACCCCACACCTGGCTGCCAGCTACAGCCGAACCGAAATGGTTCAAGGGTGACGAAAGTCATAAGGATTGTGGACTACTTATTGCCACAAGGCTGTGGACTACTTATTGCCACAGGTTCAGTCTTTAGTATGGTTATGGAACTCGCAACTAGGATAACAGAGATTTACTTATAGTAATAATGAACTACATACTACATTTTTCAGATAACCAGGATTCAGTTTACATCTTTCACATCTTTTACATCTTTTACATATGATAACCAACATTCAGGAAGGTATGGGACCTTCCTGGGGAAACTTTGTACATAACCAGGTTTAACAGAATACATCTTTCACATTGAAAACCAACATACAGGAAAGCATGGGGCATTCCTGGGTAACATATATATATAACCAGAAAAGTGTAACCAACTGTATAACATTACATCTTTTACAATAACTAACAATTCAGGAAAGTATAGGACTTTCCTGGAAATACACTGGTACATAAAAGGAATAGAACAATGAAGTGGATAATCAAACTATACTTTACTTTTGTGATACAACAACCAACTTTTAAAGAAAATATGGGATTTTCTTGGTGTGTGTTACATTTTCAGAAACAGAAAGGAATCATAAACATTTTCACAAAACAAAACTACTTATGAACTCACCAGCGTTATGCTGATTTTTCAAACTGCTTGTGTTCTCAGGTCAACGATAGTACAGGTATCTGAAGATTTACTTGGTTCAGGATCGTGTGCATGCAAGGCTCGTTCATTTTGTTTATATCTATATTATGTATCACAACTGTATAAACTGTCTTTTGAAACAAATTGTAAAACTTTTAATATGTAATGTAATGTTTGTTTCACTTTACTTACTATGTACATTGGATTTGATACTCAACGTGGAGTCAACCTCGGAAATATTTCCGCCTTCGGTTTTCGGGGTGTGACAGATTGGTATCAGAGCCCTTGTTTATAGTGAATAAAGTATACCAAACCTTACATGGTATAAAACTATAAACACTAAAGGGCCTAAGTGCTCTGAAATAAAAGTATCTTCAGACTAGAAGTATTTTCAAAAGTATACAAGTATACCGAACCGTCGAGATTCGTAACTATAAGTAGAACAAAACATAAGTAAATGGGTGTTGTGTATTGCAGTTAAACTTGAGCAGTTATGTAGTCGTGTCTAGGGTCAATATAGCCTGGCCAACTATATTCATTCGAGACACGGCCAACATGTGCTTGGGAGTGACTGTAGTATGTGGCATGCCTAAAATTTACCCTAATACCACCAACATCGAGCCAGTATAGTAGCGAACCATGAAATACTATGGGAGTATTTCTCGAAACATCGTGCGCGTATAGACCCCCAATCATTCTGATAGCGATAGTTTATCTGTTTCAATAACTCTTTCCTGTTTTATCGCTTATTTGGAATTAATATCTGTCATATCTCTCGATTCAATTCAGAGGACTTATCATCCTCTCTCTTTCTTGATCTTATTAGATCAAGATGCCTCCCAGGAAGAGACCCAATTCCAACAACCCTCCGCCACCTCCTCCTGAAATCGATCCCGTGTTATTTCAAACAGCTGTTACCGCCGCGGTGGCAGCTGCCATGTCCCAGCTAAACACTGGTGGTTCAGGAGGCAGTAATCAGAATCAAGATGGTAACCAGGAACACCGTAAGGAGGGTTCCTACAAGGACTTCATGAATGCAAAGCCTTCTTTCTTCAATGGCACTGGTGGTGTCATTTCTCTATCCCGATGGTTCGAGAGGATCGAATCCATCTTCGAAATCTGTGCCTGTGCTGAGTCCGATAAGGTCAAGTTCGCAGCTTGTACCTTCCTTGATAAAGCATTGACTTGGTGGAATGGCCGAGTCAAATCCTGAACCCTCCCTGTAGCCAATGCAATGAGCTCGGAGGCTATGAAAGAACTCCTCCTTGCTGAATATTGTCCCCGAGGTGAAATGCAAAAGCTAGAGTACGAGCTCTGGAACCTGAAGATGAAAGGTTCCGACATTGCTGCCTATACTTCCCGATTTGATGATCTTGCCCTTCTTTGCCCTGGTCTAGTCACCCCTGAAAACAAAAAGATCGAGAGGTTTATTTGGGGGTTAACCAATCCGACAAAAGGACATGTCTTAGTTGCTCGCGCAGACACTTATGATAGTGCTAAGACTTTAGCCAAAGCTATAATTCACCACAGTGATGATGTTGAGGAAGCCACCACTGCTACCCCTGAGTCGACTAAAAGCAGTGGTGAGAAAAGAAAATTTTGGAAGAAGAAGAAGGGTCAATCTTCTCAGGGATCCTCCAAAAGACAACAAACAGTAGCAGTTCATGCTGCTACTACCCTCGTAGCTGCTGCTTCCGTTGTAGGATCCACAACTCCAGCTCCTACCAACCGGTATGTTGGTAATCTCCGTCTTTGTGAAAAATGCAAGTATCATCACAACCTTGGTCCCTGTCTAGAACTATCCTGTACCAATTGTGGTAAGAAGGGGCACACTGTTCGATACTGCAAAGCTCCGACTCAATCAACAAATCAATCCCCTGGAACAGGCGTTGGTCAAGCCTGTTATAACTGTGGTGAAGCCGGGCACTTTAAAAGGAACTGCCCCAAGAAGACTACTACTGGCAACACCGAAAGGGTCCTTGCTATGGGACGGGAAGAAGCGGTCGCCGATCCCAATGTTTTCTCGGGTACGTTTCTTCTCGACAACTCGTATGCTAATATTCTTTTCGATTCGGGTGCCGAAAGAAGTTTTATTAGTCATGCATTCAAACATAACCTAAAACGTGATTCCCAACCTTTAACCGTAATATTTACTGTCGAGATGGCAAACGGATAGAAAGAAAGTGCGAGTGAGGTATTCGTAGATTGCACTCTTACCTTGAACGACCATTCATTTCCTATCGATCTTATGCCAGTATCCATAAAGAGCTTTGATGTCATCATTGGCATGGATTGGTTGAGTCCCAATCATGCAGATATCCTTTGCTTCGAAAAAGCCATCCATCTCAACCTTCCTTTGGGTCAAACCCTAATGATTTATGGCGATAAACTCTATTCCAACCTTCGTATCGTTTCCTGCATCAAAGCCCAGAAACTCCTGCGAGAGGAGTGTGTTGCATTCTTGGCCCATGTAATCAACGAGAAACAAGAAGTTAAAGACCTCGCGAGCATCCCCGAGGTCTGTAATTTTCCTGATGTGTTTCCCGAAGAGCTTCCAGGAATCCCTCCCGAGCGTCAGGTCGAGTTCCGTATTGACCTAATTCCTGGGGCTACATCTGTAGTGAAGTCTCCGTATCGCTTAGCTCCAACAGAGATGCAAGAGTTATCCAATCAACTTAACGAGTTGCTTAGCAAAGGATTCACTAGACCGAGTTCCTCACCCTGGGGAGCTCCGGTTTTGTTTGTCAAGAAGAAGGATGGATCCTTTCGTATGTGTATCGATTATCGTGAGCTGAACAAGTTGACTGTCAAAAACCGATATCCTCTTCCGCGAATAGATGACCTTTTCGATCAACTCCAGGGAGCCAGTTACTTCTCTAAGATACACCTTCGGTCAGGGTACCATCAGTTACGAGTTCATGAAAGTGATGTGTCCAAAACAGCTTTCAGGACTCGATATGGGCACTACGAGTTCGTAGTGATGCCCTTTGGTCTAACCAAACGCACCGGCAGTGTTCATGGACCTTATGAACTGGGTGTGTCGTCCTTATTTGGATAAGTTTGTCATAGTGTTCATCGATGACATACTCGTCTATTCCCGAAGTGAAGAAAACAACAAACAACACTTAAGGCTAGTGTTGGAGACCCTGCGATTCGAGAAGTTGTACGCGAAGTTTTCAAAATGCGAGTTCTGAATACGAAAGGTAACTTTCCTTGGTTACGTGGTAAGTGAGGAGGGTATTCATGTCGATCCTTCCAAAATTAAGGCAATAGAGAATTGGTCAGCACCAAAGACACCCACGGAAATCTGACAATTCTTGGGTCTCGCTGGCTATTATTGAAGATTCATCCAAAACTTTTCTAGAATCGCCAAACCTCTAACCACTCTAACACAGAAAGGTGTACCCTTTTGTTGGAGTGATAAACAAGAAACCGCATTTCAGACGCTGAAGAAAGCTTTGTGCAGCGCGCCTGTCCTGTCCCTACCCGAAGGGACAGAGGACTTTGTTGTATACTGCGATGCGTCTACTCAAGGTTTAGGCTGTGTGCTTATGTAGAGAGGAAAAGTAATTCCTTAGGCTTCTAGATAGTTGAAAGCACACGAGGTCAACTATACCACACACAACTTGGAGCTAGGAGCTGTAGTCTTTGCATTGAAGATTTGGAGGCATTACCTCTACGGAACCAAGTGCACGATCTTCACTGATCATAAGAGACTGCAACACATCTTCGACCAGAAAGACTTGAACATGAGACAAAGGCGATGGGTAGAATTACTCAGTGATTACGAGTGTGAAATCCGTTACCATCCCGGCAAGGCCAATGTGGTAGCAGATGCCCTTAGCCGAAAGGAGAGTACAAGCAACAAGGTGAAGAGCCAGTCGATAACCATCTATTCTAACATACCCATGGAAATCCGAGAAGCTCGGTTAGAAGCCCTTAAACCCGAGAACATGTCAACTGAAGCTTTGAGAGGAATGCAAAAGAAACTTGAGATCAGAAATGACGGAGTCCATTGTTTCATGGATCGGATCTGGATTCCCAAGTCCGGAGGATTTAGAGAGTTAGTCAATGAGGAAGCACACAAAACCAGATACTCTGTTCACCCGGGCTCTGACAAGATGTACTTAGACCTAAAGAAACAATATTGGTGGCCAAATATGAAGGCTGAGACAGCTTCATTTTTGGGCAAGTGTCTGACTTGCGCCAAGGTAAAAGTTGAACACCAGAAACCCTCGGGTCTGCTCCAGCAACCTGAGATACCTGAATGGAAATGGGAGATGATCACCATGGATTTCATCACCAAACTACCCAAGTGCTCGAGTGGGTATGATACCATTTGGGTGATTGTCGATCGTTTGACAAAGTCAGCTCATTTCGTTCCAATCAAAGAATCATACAAGATGGAAAGACTCGCGCGGATTTATATTCAGGAGGTAGTCTGACTACACAGTGTACCTGTATCCATTATCTCTGATCAAGATAGCAGGTTTACTTCCCAATTTTGGCAGTCTCTCCAGAAAGCCCTTGGAACTCAACTAGATATGAGCACGGCATATCATCCTCAGACCGACGGACAAAGTGAGAGAACAATCCAAACCCTGGAGGACATGCTTAGGGCATGTGTCATTAACTTTGGAAAGTCGTGGGACGCACATCTACCTTTGATCAAATTCTCGTACAACAACAGTTACCACACCAGCATTAGGGCTGCCCCGTTCGAAGCCCTATACGGTCGCAAGTGCAGATCCCCTCTGTGCTGGGCCGAGGTGGGAGATACACAGTTAGCCAAGAGTCGAGTCGCCGACAGTGCTCTTACTGGTCCTAAGATCATCCGTGAAACCACTGAGAAGATTATCCAAATCCGTGAACGATTAAAGGCCTCGCGCGATCACCAGAAGAGTTACGCTGATAATCGTCGGAAACCACTAGAATTCCAGGTTGGAGACCGTGTTCTGTTGAAGGTCTCGCCCTGGAAAGGCATTGTACGTTTTGGTAAGCGTGGGAAACTTAATCCGAGGTACATTGGACCTTTTGAAATCATCGCCAGAGTTGTTCCGGTAGCCTATAAGCTTCATTTACCTCACGAACTCAGTAACATCCATCCCGTCTTTCATGTTTCAAACCTCAAGAAGTGCCTATCCGATGAAACCCTAGTGATTCCATTAGACGAGATTGAGATTGATGAAAACCTCAACTTCGTGGAGGAACCAATCGAAATCATGGATCGAGAAGTCAAACGTACAAAACAAAGTTGCATTCCGTTGGTGAAGGTTCGCTGGAATGCCAAGCGGGGACCAGAGTTCACTTGGGAGCGAGAAGACTCGATGAAACAAAAGTATCCACAACTCTTTCTAGATCCATAATTTGTATTTTATCTTATTTCTTGTCTTGAATTTCGGGATGAAATTCCCTCTAACGGGGGGATAATGTAACAACCCGAAATTTCATATCACTTCTTGTACCTCAACTTGTAATCCAATTTGATCAACCAAACGTCATTTTCAAATTCGTTTCCGATTTCGCCATTTTATTAAGTCATTAGTTTATATCATCCTAAAATGACTTAATGGGTGTCTTAATACATTTAGAAATCATTTTAACACCCCACTTTAGTGATCGGCAAAATTATAAAATCAACCATATCGAGTCACGACAATTTGGTCGGGTATGACCAAAAGCCCCACTTAACGTCGGTATCGGGTAGAATTTCGTCGTGTCCAATTCCCGAACACTATATAAAGTGTTTTAAGACTTCACTTGAATCCTTTGGCCAATTTCTCACTAAACTCTCACAACCTCTCTCCTCAAGCTAGAATTAAGGTCCAAATCTCAAATTTAAGGCCTCAAATCTATAAGGTACTTTCCCTAGCTTGTATTGTAACCTTCTTAGCCTTCAAATTCGAGTTCAAAGCATGGATTAAGACCACATTCATGAGTTTATGGCCATGGAGCCTTCATGGGTCGTAAACTCATATAACATGGGTTTTTAAGCCCTAAATCCCCTCCTAAGCAATTTTTGACTTTAGGTATGGCTTAATGACTTCATGGATAGGACTTATAACAATTAAAACATGGATTTTGAGCCATTTGAAGGAGTTTACGGCCAAGGCATAAGCTTGGGCCGTAAACTCATGTAAATGGGGTTTTCATGAACTTAAACCCTTCCAAATCATAGTTGGGACTTAGATATGACCTTAAGGCGTGCTAATCTAGACTTGGAACACTTTAAACATGATTTTTGGAGGACAAAAGTGAGTTTACGGCCAAGACATATTCTTGGGCCGTAAACTCCTCTTAAATGGAGATTTAGTGCCTTAAAACATGTCAAAATGCTTTGAAACTCAACCAATGGCCTTGTGGTAAAATCTAGATGCATCTAAAAATAGTTTAAGGGTTTGTAACACATCAAAAATGTCATTTATAGGAGTTTACGGCCTAGGAACATACCCTTGGCCATAAACTCATAAAACTTGTTAAAGGATGCATCAAATTCACTCAAATGGCTTGTATAAAATTCTAGAATCACATGTGATTGTTTTTAAGCATCAAAAACTAACTTCTCATGAGTATAAGAGAGTTTACGGCCATAGAACATGCCTCTAGCCTGTAAACTCCCAAAAGTATGTATAATGGTGTTCTAAATTCATAACAAGGCTTGGAAAATTAACTAGAATCACATGTGATTGTCCTTTGTAGTTTAAAACCATTTTTCTTAGCCATAGGTGAGTTTACGGCCGTAAACTCCAAGGTGGTGGCCGTAAACTCCCTTCTTTGTGGTATTATTACATTTAATTCATTTCAAAGCATTTTAGCAATCCATACCAACAATCCCCATGTCCATTTAAGCCATTAAACACCCAAAAATCACACCAACATGAGTTTACAGCCGTAAACTCATGTGTGGATGTGTTATGTGGCTGTAAACTCCTTAAAATGTTTACTCTTGGGGAGTAAACTCAAGTCCCAAGTCCCTAGTGCCATTACACGCCCGAAGATGTCACCCGGGTCACTCCAAACGCTCATTTTGAGGTGTTTAACCTCGTTGGAGTGTAATGTTCCATATGATTAGTGAATGTCTCCCTAATTGTATATATATGGACATTATTTCATTTTACATAGGGACCACGTGAGTAATCAAACCTCGAACCAACGTCTAGTATCCAAAACCGACGCATTTCCGAGTCCGGTGAGTTCATACCCCTACCTTTTTCACTGTTTTTCAATGTTTTCAGGGGGGGGGGGGGGGAACACAAGCAAAGTACAAGGGTTTTCTTGTACTCAAAACTTATTTTCATGTGTGTGTTTCACATTTCATATGCATTTAATATTGATATACACAACTGATAACTAGTAGAATACACAGATCATTTAAACATTTATTTGTGAAATGGGTTTTATAAACTGTTATGTTTTATATATTTCACAAATGGTTTTCCACATTTTTTCTGTTAAAAGCATGACTTTACAACACATGAACAATATATTTCGTACACTTTCTTGTCCTCGGTAACATTCCACAGAGATACGCGAATGGAGGATTATCCTATTATTACTAGTAAATTTGTTATTCTGTATGATTGGAGACACGTCCTCGACGAACACTCCACAGAGATACGCGAGTGGAGGACTACACCCATAACCAGAATCTCTGGAATTTAGAGAGCGTGACTTGAGTGTATAGATCTATATGGGGCTGACTACCCCACACCTGGCTGCCAGCTACAGCCGAACCAAAATGGTTCAAGGGTGACGAAAGTCATAAGGATTGTGGACTACTTATTGCCACAAGGTTGTGGACTACTTATTGCCACAGGTTCAGTCTTTAGTATGGTTATGGAACTCGCAACTAGGATAACAGAGATTTACTTATAGTAATAATGAACTACTTACTACATTTTTCAGATAACCAGGATTCAGTTTACATCTTTCACATCTTTTACATCTTTTACATATGATAACCAACATTCAGGAAGGTATGGGACCTTCCTGGGGAAACTTTGTATATAACCAGGTTTAACATAATACATCTTTCACATTGAAAACCAACATACAGGAAAGCATGGGGCATTCCTGGGTAACATATATATATATAACCAGAAAAGTGTAACCAACTGTATAACATTACATCTTTTACAATAACTAACAATTCAGGAAAGTATAGGACTTTCCTGGAAATACACTGGTACATAAAAGGAATAGAACAATGAAGTGGATAATCAAACTATACTTTACTTTTGTGATACAACAACCAACTTTTAAAGAAAATATGGGATTTTCTTGGTGTGTGTTACATTTTCAGAAACAGAAAGGAAACATAAACATTTTCACAAAACAAAACTACTTATGAACTCACCAGCGTTATGCTGATTTTTCAAACTGCTTGTTTTCTCAGGTCAACGATAGTACAGGTATCTGAAGATTTACTTGGTTCAGGATCATGTGCGTGCAAGGCTCGTTCATTTTGTTTATATCTATATTATGTATCACAACTGTATAAACTGTGTCTTTTGAAACAAATTGTAAAACTTTTAAGATGTAATGTAATGTTTGTTTCACTTTACTTACTATGTACATTGGATTTGATACTCAACGTGGAGTCAACCCTGGAAATGTTTCTGCCTTCGGTTTTCGGGATGTGACAAAATTGCACCATGCTATCGACTGGTAACAACGACATACGAATGGTCGTAATAACGGAATGACGTTTGGCACCTGCAGACCTGCAGGTCCGGCTGTAGCTAGCAGCAAGGTGTAGGATAGTCAATCCAGTATAGATCTATACGCAAACTCACGCTCTCCCTCCAAGAGAATTTTGGCTACAACTCGGGCCATGACAATTAAGGCATGCTCCGACACAGTGGATCACAATTGTTAACGTGTTCATGAATACGTAATGTTTCTCGTTTTAGTATAGTTGTATATGTTCATGTTTCTAGTATAGTTGTATATGTTCTCATAGTATAGTTGTATATGTTCTCGTAGTATAGTTGTATATGGACTCATGAATGAACTGACTCATTTGAACTAGTAGTTGTAATAGTATGATTCTGTGTTACCCCGATGGTAACTAACTATTGATGTACTGATAAGTATGAATATGGAAGTACTTTTATGTCTATACATGTATATATGATATATAACTAATATTGAAACGACCCTCGAATGGTCACCCGAAATCCCACCAGACCACATCCAAATCGAGGAAAAGGAAATAGGGCGGATGGCCTTCCTAAGCCCTTTAAACATTTCTTATATATCTATACATATATGGGCATGCAATATATAATATAAAAGCATAAATAAGTTCTTATAAGACATTTTAAACATAAATATTAGTTCAAGAAAAGATCGACTTGATGTCAATCTTTAAAACAATTTGAAGGCATAAGTTTGATAAAACAGTTTAAGTATAAGGAACATTTTGTTTGAATCACAGTTGTAAATAAGTTTGAAAAGTAAAGCAGTTTGTTAAACATTTTGTAGTAAAACAGTTTGATAAACAGTTTGAACAGTGAATAAATCATTGGTTTTCTAGTTATTAATCACATGTGATTAATGCAATCACATGTGATTGAAGCAATAACTATAAGTATTTAACTTGTATCCCCCCATAAAGTATTTAAAACATTTAAAATCATTTCAAAGGTTGATTAAAGGGGTATGAACTCACTTGTGGTGAGCTGTTTGAATTGCAGTGTCGGATACTATGCTAGGTGGCAAACGGAGACTTGTTTACACGCACGAGCCTAGTTATCATATAATTAGCATATATATAACTAATTAGCCAAATCATAACTTAACAAATAAGTTGGGACACTTAGGAACATGAAAACACTTTGTATGAATGTTATAGGTCCTAAGGGTTGCATCTAAGTCGATACGGGACAAGGCAAAAGGGGTTTAATGCACTAATGACCTTGTATAAGAGCTTAACACCCAACAAACCCCAACTTTGGAGTTTACGGCCATAAACCCATGAGTTTATGGCCGTGAACTCCTCACTTAGTGGTTTTGGGTGTTTTAAGGTGTTAAATTGATCCTAGAACAAGCCTAGCTTTGTTGGAATAAACCTTGAAGTAGTTTAAGGCCCTAGAATGCTCCATAGGGGAGTTTATGGCCTAATGACCATATCCCCTAGAGTTTACGGCCGTAAAATCCTATGGGGTGTTGGTTTTTAATTCATTTGAGGCACTTGCACATGTAGGATAGCTTCTATGTTTTTATCTAAGGCTAAAAGGGACATTAGGCACACATTTGTGCCTTTACTTGGAGTTTACGGCCCAAGTGATGTTCCTTTGCCGTAAACTCCCTTTTAGGGATGATTCTTATGTAGTTTAATCCCCATTCAAGTCCTATGTATTAATTAAAACCCGAAGATCCGTCAGAGAGAAAATGGCTTTTCTCTATTTGAAATTGTGAATAATGAATTAATTAAATTCAGAAATCTATTTAGAGTCCTGAAATATTTTGGCAGAAAATATTTTTATTCTGCATATTGGACTGCAACATTATGAAAATTGGAATGCTCAAATTTCACAAAACCAGGAGCATCCACTCTCCTGATATCTCCTTAAACGTAAACCCTAATGTACACAAACTTGTTCGGAAAATTATGAAAATCACTGAAACTAGACTAGCTTCTATTGAATAGATAATGTTCGTACAAATGGAAATTTTGGGTTGTCACATATTGTTAGTCCCGAATAGATCTATTCACAAATCTCACACTCTCCCTCCAAGAGACTCTAGTTATACTAAAAGGATTTATCCCTGTACACCTAAAGGTATAGTATTGAAGTAGAGCCTCACAATTCTGTATAATCTAGTTTACAAGCTAAAGACAGTATAAAAAAGTATTAATTCATGAATAAATGTACTTTATACTCCTGAGAAAATATATAACATAAACTAAATCTACCATAGTTTATACATATTCATCCATGAAATCTGATTTGGTAGAAACTGCCTAGAGGGTTATCCCAAACTATACCCATCATAGTTTATTAGAGTTGATATAGAAAATGCTTTGTAAAAACCTTTTTGAAAGCTATGAAGTTAGATTTCAAAATTAAAAGTTTCCCTTACGCACAACATATTACAAAAAGGGATAAAATATACAAATATGTTATTAAACATGGAAATCATTGGACTATATTAATAAGTTTCAAACTTTATAAAATACTTTGAGTTTGGCTTGTATTCCCCCCCCCCCCCCCTGAAAACATTAAAACATGAAAAATATAAGGGTATGAACTCACCTTGGCCAATTTGAATGAAAGATCGATACGGGATGTCGGATCTACAAGTGAAGCCTTGAACACGATTGGATCCTAATTAACATGTAATGACACATAAAGGAGTCAAATAAAGGTATTTCTCTACTAAATGTGATGCAGAACCACTCTAAGAACATGGGACTGTTGGATTAGCGTCTAAGTCCATAACTATTTTGGTATGTACTTGACACGATTATGAGCATGGTCTTTTTGGGTTGTCTTCACCATAGCAATATGTAGGATGAATTAAGGAGTGAAAGGATTAATTATGATTTATTAATATATTATTAGAATAATATATTAAAGGAGAAATCATAATGTTTAATTATCATTGGTCAAGAATTAATTAAAAATTAATTTTGTGGCAAAAAGAGATTAATTAAACTTAAGGGACTTATTGTGTAATTATAAGATAATTACATAGATGGGCTTATGGACTCCATAGAAGGTGGAGCGGACGAATTCTATGGGAAAACCCATTAGAAATCGTCCAAGGCTTCTAAAGAAGTAGTCTATGGGCTGCTTAGGGCTTAAGCATTCAAATTAGGGTTTCCTTGTAAGGTAACCCTAATTGCCTACCTATTTAATGAGCCCCTAAGCCCCAAAAACGTCATGAATGATTCCCTTAGGGTTTCTGGACGATTTTTGGTGCTCCTTCCTCTTCTCTTTTTCATCCAATTGCTTCGTGATGTTTGTGACTCCATCAGAGGTGCAACACTTGAGGCACTAAGCTTTCTGAAGCCAAGGAATTGGTTGTTATTGCTACATAACAATCAAGGTAAGATTTAAACCCTAATTCGTATGTTAATCTGATTACTAGTATGCTAGATCTAGGGTTTGTAAGCCTTGGAAGTTTATTGCATGTTCAAAGTAGCAAAACTAGATCCAAGCAATTAGGGTTGCATGAAAACCATAGGATTGATATTATGCTTAAAACCCATCAGTGGTATCAGAGCCTGGTTGTTTTTCTATTGAATAGATGCAAAATTGGACTGCTAAAGATCAGAAAAATTGAAATTTTTGCATTCTGACAGGCTGACTCGCCAAGTCCATTCATAGACTCGACGAGTTGGCCCAACTCGACGAGTCCAGGGAGTAGTTGCCGGGATTTTCGATTTTTTGAGTAGATTTTGTTAAGGATAATTACCAAAACTCGTTTTTATTCCCTAAAATCAATTTTTTTATGTTTGGAATGTTTATCCTTATCGAAATTAATGGATTTGGTTAAATATGGATAATATAGGATTATTACTAGATAAGTATTTGACCTAGTAAGTTTGAAAAGTTTCAATTTGCACCCTTTAAGTTTTATAGTTTAAATTTGAACTTAAAAGTTTTTGTTTTAGAAATTTAAGTAGTTAAACCTTAATGTTTTGAAAGGTTTCAAAATTTTTCCTCCAGTTTTGGAATTTAAATTTTGATTAGAAGTTTAATTTTGAAATATTTAAATTCTAAACCCTAAGTTTGAAAAAGTTACAAAACTTGCCCTCAAGTTTTGGATTTTAAATTTTAATTAAAAGTCTTAATTTGGAATCTTAAGATCTAAAATCCTTGTACTTTGAAAAGTTCAAATTACACCCTTATGGTTTTATTAATTAATTAAAGTGTATAATTAAAAGAGAGTTACTAATTCCATAAAGTTTTGCTTTACATTTAACTAAATTAAACGTATAATTTATTAAATTAAACCACCTAGTATTTTAAAAGTGTAAAATACACCCTACACTATATACGTGTAACATTAAAAGTCTAATATTATATATATATATATATATATATATATATATATATATATATATATATATATATATATATATATATATGAGTAAAGAGTCAGTCTTACCATTAGTAGGCCTCGTTCACGAAGTTGGTCGATAAGGGGTGTTTAAGGAAATTGCCTATAAAATGGTTATTGAATGGGTATCCACTCTTACCCACCGCACTCTTGACTAGTGGAGGTTTGTTAGCCGAACGGGTAGGATAGGACAAAAACCCTCTATTATAAGTATAATGAAGTACAAAGTAACTACATGCTTTTACAAATTCCCAAATCATAGATACTTTAGGCAAAATGTTATATTGTATGCTAATCCATGGAATTACACTTCGTACCCTTTTCAAACGTTAGTGAAGCGTGTGTGGTTAACCGACACACTAATTTGGGGTTGACATTGGTAGTGAAGGGTGGCTCAATGTTTATCATAGATCAATGTAGCGTGTGTGGTTAACCAGCACATTGGTTAGGTGATAGTAACATTGAGTGCACCACGTGATTCATATGGTTATTCACACCTTGTTTGTGATCCTCGACATCCCAGTCGTAAACTTGAAAGGAATAATCTAGATTAAACATGCCTTTGAAAAGTTCAATGAATCTCAAAAGGATCTAGGAGTTTTAGTTCATTTAAAACTTAATTTTTTTTTGTTTTTCATGGTGGAAATTGGTAAATCGACATTTACCTACCTTCAAATATTATGCAACTAGATTATGGCATCCCTTTTCTAGGTTGTAGAGTATTGTGTTGGATCCTAGACTTGATGTTTCATTTAGGTGTTTCATCAAGGATTCTTATCAACTAACTTGAATTTCTCCTGTTTTGTAGATGTCTGAATCTAAATATGGTCTTCCCAAATCCCATGGAACAAGTTTTCCAAATGGAGATGATATTTCACGATATGATCGAGGAACCAGAGATCATGCTTCATTTCCACCACCTCCTACAATTATTCTCCCTCACCCACATGTTTAAAGGCTTGAAAAGTTCAAGCTAAATCAAGACCTTTTGGCAAGTAAACACGAAGATGGGAAACCTATGTGTGCACACGTCTTATAGATGAAGTCACACATTGACAAGTTAAGGATGTTGGGTGTCGAGATTTCAGGTCAGTTGGTTGTTGACTAGGTTCTTCAGTTACTTCCTGAATCATATAGTGAGTTTGTTATAGAGTACTATATGATGGATCACAACGTGACCCTCATTGTTCTCACGTATTTGCTTATAGTTGCCGAATCAGCAATGATTTGGCGTGATTGTCAAGAAAATTTGTCTGGTGAATCAAACACCCAAACTTCAGTGGACGTTGGCAACATTGGAAATCCAGAAAGGACTAAACATGAGATTGTCCCATGTGCTGTGCCAAAGGAGTCCATCTGCTTTTATTGCCAAGAGAAGGGGCATTGGAGACGAAGCTACCCTATTTACCTGAGAGATCTTAGAGATGGGAGAGTCAAGATGTATGGCTCTACTTTAGGTAAAAATCCATAAAATAACTCTTTTAAGTTCCTATTCTAGATTCTTAATACATGATGTGATAAGATTACATTTTAATGTTTTGTAGGATCGAAGAAAAGAGAGGAATCTTAAGGGAAGAAGTGAGCTGAATCTAATCATGAAGAAATGGATTTCGATCGTATTGCTTGAAGATTGGATTCTTAAATTTTGATTTTATCTTATTTATTTATCCTTGCAATGGCATGTATGAAAAATTGATGTTTGAAGGTTTATATTACTAGCAATAATAAATTTGATTTTTAATTATGTTATTTGTGGAAATGTCGAGAATTTTCCAAATAGGGAGAGTTTCTCATCGCCCAAATTTTAATTGGACAGAAACTTGGAATCATACAACTTAGTTGTATGATGAATGAGAAACTTTATATATGGAAATTCAAGACTAATTCCTTGACAAAGAGTCAAGAGAAGGGCTAGGGATCAGGTACACTTGGTTGTGCGTTGATCAAGTCCACCACAAGAGTGATAAAGATGTTCGTCATGATTTACTAAAATTTAGTAAATATGCTTATACTTATAAGATTAAGTGTAATTCTGAGTTGATTGAAAAGATTTCAATAAATGGCAGAACAAATGAGAAGAATCAAGAAGGCAGAAAGATAAAAGTTTCTCTGTTCTAAGAAGAAGGGAGAGTACCTTTTATTGTGTTTTATGATAAAGTCTTAATGATTAAGAACCATATCTCAATTGATCCTCTAAGTGAGTCTTAGTACATTTGTATGTCTAAGAAGAGGAATCAGGAATTATGGAAATGGTTAAATCAAGAAGTCAATCATACTTCATTCCAATATTGAATCTTAGAGTCATATTCCAAGATTACAAATTGAGTGACAAGTCTTAAATAGGTTTATAACATTCATCAAATTTGGAATTTGGAAAAGTTTTCTTATTCTTGCACATTTGAAATTGGTAAGTTGTGATGCCTTGGATAAGACAAAGACCAACAAGGACCAGTTATGTGAACTGTTTTTTCTTGATAAGAACTACATTAACTCTTGAATATTTGTTTGTCAAGAAATGTTTCTTGACAAGAGAAACTTATATGTCAAGGAGTCAGTGGGAGTCTCAATTGTCTTGAAAAGTTCAAGAGCAAATCAAGAATAAACCACTAGCACACGACTTGAGGTTGCCAACCTATGGTGTTGACATAATTTTGTTTTTGTGCCATTCCAGATTTAGTCTACTATGCAAATGGATTGCATAATGGCAAGGCACCCTGATCAATGAAAAGTACATTGATAAGGTAAGGGTGAGCTTGTTAACAACTTGGATGCAATGGTGGGCGTTCATGCTGCCATAAGACGAGAAATCAAGATTAAACAAGTTCAATCCATATGTGTTGGATTTGTCACAAACATTGTCTTATGATTGTTGTTATGACAAATTCACATGGATAGGAACACATACACTTTGAAATCTAAGTGTCGTAAGGTTTATCTCCTTCGCGAAAATGATTGTGAGAAAATTGTTTCACTAAGAGACATTTTAAGTAGATTGCAATTGTGAAAATTGTATTCTCAAATTCGATTATGATTACGGCATCCCTTTTCATAGTTCAAATTGTGAGATTTGGCAATTGGTCTGAACATTTAGGACTTAGTAACATATGTTCTGAATTTCTTAAGACACACATGTGAGCTTTCTTAGGCAAATTTGTATGAGTTTAAGAAGCTTAGATAAACGTTTATCAAAGCATCAGGTATTTTGAAATATGAGCTTAAGGAATTCAATAAGCATTGTTTTCTAGAAGTTCAGATGTTTTCTAAACACATGTCAAAGCTAGTGGGAGCATAAGTGTTATGCTTGTATGGTAATAATCACCGTTTTAGTGGGAGCATGATTATTATTTCAAGTATTGCAAGTTAGCAATATTAATTATAGAAAACAAAGATTCACTTGGAAAAGTTGTTAGGGTTGAAAAGTTGTTTTGCTATAATTAAGGGAAAGAATATTATACTTCGTTTCAAAATCTAAAGCTTAGATTGAGAAATTTTAATAAATTTAGTCAAAGGATACATAGTGTGTTCTCAAATTTCGATTATGATTACGACATCCCTCTTCATAGTTCGAATAGTGAGAACGTGACATATAAAATATTATGGCAGAAGATTGATAAAGTATCATATCTTTATGTAAGACATTATGCATCGTGTCCCATACGCTTCGGGTATAGGATCGATTGCAAATGCTATAATATTTGACCGTTCTAAAATTTTCCAAACGTCTAGCGCATTAAGAGGAAAAGGGACTAGAATCGGTTTTGTCTAAAATAATTAACAACTATCAAAGGACGATCCAAAGTTGATGAGGCTTGGTCGCTTGCGAGTAGTTGGAAGTATGGTATTGGATGGACCATATCGACATTATTATGAATAGATAAGATTCTATTAAGAATGAGTTGTCATATGGAAAATATGGAAATGTTTCCATATTGGGAGTTGGATATTGAGAGTCTATGTCTAGATTAGAAAATTTTATGTAAGAAGGATGTTCAAAGGAATGCACTTTGAAGGTGACATTTCACGTCTATGGAATTGTCTTGTAACAACTTCTGCTAGAGTACTTTGTAATTTCATTGGCCAATTCTTGGTGTCTTTTGTGCTATGACTTTGCTAAAGGATCGTTGCATAAAATGTTAGAATCTAGCATATTCTAGTAGTGGCAAGAACATTGTGTTCTAACACTAATGATAAGGATTGGGAATTGTCAAATGAGCGTCATTGGAAAAGTTTTTCAATTGATATATTTCACAAAGTAAGGACCATAGGAAACATAGTGTGCATGCTTTGTGCGTGGGACAGCTATTGTTGTAATTTGATTAATAAGTTGATTTTCTTAAACAGTAAACGATGAATAATGAGTAATCAATATGGTGTTTAAACAAAACTGTTTTATTTACTCCCATAAGTTGGGGCCATATAGGATTATTATTGTTGTGTTTCAGTTTGCATGTTTTGACTTCCAGAATAGCTGGGTTATTCGAACCTCCACAGTCGGTTATACTTAGGAAGTAGGTATGAAGCAAGACTGTCATGAAGAGTCTGTAGACTGTCTACAAGTTTAGACATAGCACATGTTTGCTGCAGATTTCATGAGTGCTTTAATAAGATTAGAGTATTGGATTAAACACACACTCACAAGAATCACTTCATGAATTTTATCACGAGTGATTGTGAGTTGATAATATTATATATTCTAGAAACCGATACGTGTGTTATTATTTGTTGGTCGGTTGCACATTGATGATAAGTAATTGCACCAGTAACTTGTTTTTATAAAAATTATTTTTGTGTGTTGTTGAATCATGAAAGTAACCCTCTTGAACTTCAGCTACTGCATCCAAACTTGCTACCGCAATCACTTCAGCACCCGCAATCAGTTTCTTCTTTAGCAACCGCAATCAAAGTCTTTTACTACCGCAGTCATCATAGCTAGATTAATTTACTTGTCTTACTGTAATTCACTCTATTGTCCAATATGCCTTGCATGGCTACCATAGAGTTATAATCTAGTATTCTTCATGAGTCTCTATAAATAAGAGTTCATTCTCATGTATTCTATACGATAACTTACCATCTATTCTGAATACATTACTCAAAAGTTATCTTCTCTATCTCTTTCTACTCCTCACTTCTTATTCTCAATTATTACTGAAACATATCTGATTATAACCTCTCTCCGAGGCAAGTCTTTGAGACTTAATCACTAAGCTAGATCTCGCTTACTAACTTGGTTTGAATGCAATCCTTGTTATGAATCTGCTTTTGTGTATACTTGATATAACAATTGTTGTCATTTACATTTCTTTACCTTCGGCATCTAACTCACTAACTTCTAACATCTAATATTATTGTTGAGCTAACAGATCCTTGAGATTAACTATTCCGCTATATACTTGTTCTAACTTTTGTTCAAGTGTGTCTAAAAGTTTTTCTCTCAATAATTGGTATCAGAGCCATAGTGGTTGCTTTTTGAAAATCGAAACTATGATTTATCGAAGAGCCCTCTATACCACTGAAGTTCATTTCTAAAACAAAAAAAATTCAAAATGGCACAATCGTTATCACTGAATGTTTCCAACAGTGTTGGTGGTTCCAATAGAGCCCCAATACTGGTTGCAAATGAGTATCATCACTGGTCTCAAATTTTGGAAAGGTATCTCAGACGATTTGGTAGAGATGTCTGGAGATCCATAGAAGAAGGACCCCATGTTCCAGTCCTTACACCAGTCCAAACTGATGGAGCCACAACAAGGCTAGGAGGAGGTCAACCAGCTTTGAACCGTCCCACCAAAGATGATCTAGAAAAAATGGAAAATGATGCTATTGCCTTTTATGAAATCTCTTGTGGATTTGCTGCTGACAACTTCGACATTATCATAAATTGCAAATCAGTAAAGGCGATGTGGGGTGTTCTCAAAAACTTGTACGAAGGTTCAGAGTAGGCTCAAGACAAGAAGCTCACTACAACACTCAATGAATTCAACAACTTCAAAGCCCACTCCGGTGAAAGTTTGGAAGACTCATTTAAGATATTCAACTTGATCGTCACAAAACTGTCCAATGCGGGTACCATCCGCAACAATCATGAAACAAATCTGCAGTTCCTTAATGGCTTAGGAAGACACTGGACAACAGCCAAAATGATTGTACAAGGTGACAGGAAGATTCACTCATTATCTCTCTATAAGCTTTGTGGAAAATTGCAAGCTCAAGAGTCCACCGTACTCAAGGACTGCTCAGACTTCGGAGGTCCACTTGCATTAGTGGCTCAATCACCTCACACTCAAACATATCCCACTTCATATGACTCACCACCGCAGTCATATGAAGCTGACTCAAAATATGACGATGAAGAAGAGTTTCAGAGTGTCATCGCTCTTATCAGTCAAAAATTCAATTGCCTACCACCTTCATTTCGCAAAAACCAACAATACAATTGACCACCTTTCAACCGCAACATCCAAAACAATCACTTCCGTGCGACTAAGAATCCTCTCCCTCCACCGCATTCTCAACAAATCCAGTCCAAAGAAGTACCACCACAGTCCTAACCAACTGACTCTGGTACCTCTTTAGAAGATAAGAGTGACATTATTATATGTCACAAGTGCAACAAGGAAAACCATTTCGCCAAAGATTGCAAGGCAAACATAGTGAATGATAGAGCCTTCTATCTCAGAATGGCTCAAGAACAGGAAGATAAAGAAAAGGGAAAGGCCCACGTTGCTCAAGTGAAAAGGAATCATCAAGTGTGGCCATCAGGAGATGAAGATGAAGATAATCTCAGTAAAGGAAAAGGCAAGATCTATATGGTAGCAACTGTTGATGAAGACGGCTCAACCAATCTAAAGAAGAACCATTGCTATATGGAAAAAGATTGAATTCTCAGCATTGTTGAAAAGGTAAAACTTATGATTCAAACTTTAAATTACAACATGCATGATTGTCAACCTTTCATAAACACACTCAATGACACTTGTGTTGCCGTCCTTACAGACTACAATAAAGCCCTAGATGAGAAGAACATCGCTTTGCAGGAGATGTTCCATGTTAGAGGACGTTTGGACAATAAGAGACTCAAATTGGCAATGTTAGAGAAGGACTTAATGTTAGAAAAATATGCTAGGATGTTAAGTGAAACACGATTAGAAATAGCCTTGAATCAGAGAGATCTAGCACAAAATGAAATTGTACGCTTAAATCTTTTAATTGAAAAGCTGTTTAACGAAACTAAGGCCATTGAGAATCTTGCTAAGAATGGGAATGTTGAAATCACTTTTAACTGGGGTTGGTCCAATGGTTACACAACCGCAACGGACTCCTCACCTCCGTTCACACCGGAAAGTCCCTATATCCCACCAGACCGCAACTTTTTATTTCCGGTCAATAACAAAACATATCCTAAGGATATCCAAGCCCACTTTGGTAAACTTCATGATCTGAGTAATAATTGTGTTATAGAAGAAATTCTCCCTGAATTTCCTACTCATGATGATAACACGGATTCTCAGACATCGTCCGTAGCCGATGAGGAAATTGTTATTGAAAGTCCTGAAGTCTCTTTAGACTTCCCATCCATGCAGTCTGACCGCAGTGTTTCTAACCGCAGTCAGGAACTACCATTTGTCCCATTGCACAATATCAAATGTCCCATTGAAGTTTCCACCAAGACTTACTCTACGGTAGTCCAAAGCACTACACCACTGACCAAAGTCAAAAGTTCTGTGACTATTGAACCAATTAACCATGAATTACCAATTGAAAATTTTGAATTTCGTCAATGTTCTCAAAGTCCTGACTTCTCAAGTTCGGATGAATCGAGTCACAATTTTTAAAAATCCTCAAAAGATTTAAGGAAACCGTAATTAAATGATACTGACTGCGGTTCTCCTAAGACCGAAGCAAAAAAGAGCTTTTAAAGAAAAATTTCATTCTCGTGGCAAGCAACGTCAAATTTGTTCAAAACAAATGAAATCTGTAAAATGTCCAAAGTCAAAAAGTCCTGAAAAACTTGTTTTCTCAAATAATCATTTCAAGAAAACTGTTTCCAAGAAAGCAAAAAGGAAGGAGTTCACTATTTCTGACAATACTCAAAAAATATCCATCTTTAAGGATAAGTCTTTTCGATCGAATGGTTTTCAAATCTATTCTCTTAATGATCCAAAATGGAAAGGTATTCTACCTACTCCAACACTTCCAATGTCACTTTCAAAATCTCAAAAATGGAAAGGAATTTTGCCAACTCTGGCACTCAAAAATTCATATCAAGTGTTTAAGAAATCACATCACAAAAGGCCTGCATGTGTCTACACACCTGCAAGACCTGCACAAAACACTTTTTCGAGACAAACAAGCAAAAGGTTCAAAACTCACAATCCTCGGAATGGACAAAAGCATACTTTTTCTTCAAAACCTCCGACTAAGTAAAATATTCAGGGAAAATGACAAAAAGGTCACGTGTCAATGTCAATGTAAAAAATTTCTCTCTCATGATTCATCTCATCTCTCCCAAAAAACTCGTAACTATCCACAATCTCACAAAACTCCAAAGAACTTCAAACATGCAGGACTAGGCTTGAAAGTTGACTTAAAACCTGCCCCTACCACCTCGCATCATGCATCGATTAACACATCGTATGTGACTCCAGGCTCCAAAATCACTTGGGTGCCCAAATTAACCACTTAATCTCTGTAGGCTTTGTGCAAGGAGGATCAAGAAGAAGAATGGTTGATCGACAGTGCCTGTACCTTGCACATGACCGGAAGGTTAGAGTACCTTTGAGGTTTCAGGCCTATATGAAATGGTGGAAATGTCACTTTGGAAACAATGCGAATGGCATCATACAAGGATATGGTGTTCTCACTATGGGGGACTTTTCCATTCAGAAGGTTGCTTATGTAGAAAGCCTTAAACACAATTTCATTAGTGTTGGCTAACTATGTAAAGCAGGCCATCGAGTGGAGTTTGATGATCAATTATGTTACATAATGACAAATGATAGAAGCACTTGCTTGATCAAGTCACGATCCAAAGGCACCATGTTGTTGGGTTTTGAGCATTCTAACACTTCCTAAGTGTACATGCAACCCTAAATACCTTGGATCTATGTTTTCTCTATTATACATGCAAATAAGAACATCCAAGGTATTATCCTAATCTAGCATACAAAACAATGACTATAGCAAGATAGAATACATACCTCTTTGGTGTAGAAAGTCTTCATGAAGCTTGAGTGCCTAGTGCCCCAAGTGTGACACCTCAAATGGTTCACACAACACCAATTACACATGGAATGACTTGAGAGAAAACCCACACTTCATGAAATCGGCTAGCCCTTCTAGTACACTCACTAGTGCCGATTTTGGTGAATAATATGATGCTTATATAGTGTTACAATTAGGGCAAACCCTAATTGTCATGACCTTTCATTTCCAAGACCCATGGGTTATGTAACCTCCATGGAGCATCCATGGACCATCCTATGGGTTTAACCCAACTTGATTATCCATGGAGCTTTGGCCCACTATATAAGTTATGGATGATTTGCACAATCAACCCATATATTTAATTAGTCTTCTTTTGATCACTTAATTAATCCTAGATTAATTCTTGATCAATACTAATTAAATACTATTATTCTTATTATTAATATACTAGAACTTATAATATATTAATAACCATAAGTGTCTTATTTCTCTCATTTAGTCTATCCAAGTGCATGATGCCATGCAACCCAAATGGACCATGCCGGGTCGGGTCAAGTCTTACCAATTATAGTTATGGACTTAGACATTAATCCAACAGTCTCCCACTTGGATAAGTCTAAAACTATTATTGCGTATGACTTCAGGAACCAACTGGCAATCGTAGCTCTCAAAAGCTTCTGTCGAACTCTGACCTTGTCGATGAACTCTGACCTTTGTCAGTGACTTGTCCATTAGATAAGGGATCATATATTCCTCCATTCTAGATATCATATGGACTGAGACATGGATTATAATCATTCTCTCTGTCCATTTGTTGTTTCCCGATTTCCGATTTATGACAACTGACTAATTGAACAAATCAAATCAGTCCTGGCCCGGCCGAGCACTTCCATTTGTCATCATCAAATCATCGAGGGGCCCACAGATATCGCTTTTATCCCGAAGGTAAAAGGAACGGATAAACTTCGACTCATATGGCTTGTTCTACTACTTGTTGAATCATACACAAAGGCACGTTTTATAGCACCGAGTTACCAAATGCGTTTTCGTGCTATCAATGTACTATCAACTCATAGTAACAACTCATATCTCTAGGTTTGAAGAATATAAGATATTATCGTCTCATGATCACTCGTGATAAAATCCATGAAGTGATTCCAATGAGCGCGGGTTGAATCCAATACTCAGAACTTATGAGCACTCATGAGTGTTGTAGCCTTGTCCAACACCTTAGACCTCTACAACCCATCATGACAGTCTTAATTCATATCTACTTCCAAAATATGACCGACTGTGGAAGGTTTGAATAACTTAGTCATTCCGGAAGAATAACCCAGTTTATTCGGGAAGTCAAAACATGCAAAGTGAAACACAATAATAATTGAATCCAATATGGTCTCAGAACTTATGAATATAAATAAAACACCTTTTATTTATCACCATATGATTACACATTATTCATTGTATACTGTTTCAGCTATCAACTTTATTCTTGAATTTAAAACAATAGTTGTCCCATGCTCCAAGCATGTACACTATGTTTTTCTCAAACACTAGTCATGCCATACACCAAGTATGCATACTATGTTTGTCTATGATCTTTACTTTGTGAACTAGATCCATTGAACATAACTTCAATGATTCTCTTTTCACACTCCCAAATCCTTACCGCAAATGCAGGAATTCCAAATTCATGCCATTTACTGAAATCTGTTAGATTCTAAACTTATATGCATTGATCCTCTCGTAATGATTATGCACAAAGTCATAAGGACTTGGCAACAATCATTACAGAGTATTCCAAAGGAGATCAACTCCTTGGAAATATCCTTCTTGCATTAAGTTTCCTTAATCTTACACAGATTTGAAAATCCTAACTTTGAAACATTTCCAGATTCCATTTTGACTATCACTTCTGAACAAGAGTTGCCTCCTTACAGATTATGTCAATATGGTCCTTCCAGAATTATCACTATACTTCCAATTGTCCTTGAGTAACCAATCTTTGGTAAACCTTAGATTGTCCTCGACAATTGTTTAATCCTTTTAGTCATATCCAGTTCTAAACCTTTTCCCTTCTTAATGCCCCAGGCATTTGGAAAATTTTAGAAAGGATGAATATAGCACATGTAATCGATCCTATATCCGAAGCATATGGGACACGATTCATGATGTCTCACATAAAGACTAAACCAGTCTTTTGCTATAACATTTCCATTTCTATTTGCCAAGTTCTCACAATTCAGATTATGAAAAGGGATGCCGTAATCATAATCGAATTTTAGAACGCAAATAATGGACCCGTATACAAAATTTCCTTATGTTGAGCCATTCCAACATGAAATTCATATATATCCTTGACTAAATGATTAAAACCTCACAATCTAAGCTTATAGATTTGAGATGAAGTATAATTTCCTCTCCCTTAATTATAGCAAAACAACTTTTTCCCAATTGAAACTTTTGTTTTCTATAATTAACATTGCTAACTTGCAATACTTATCATAATTATCATGCTCCCACTAACATGATGATTATTAGCATAACACTTATGCTCCCACTAGCTTTGACATGTACTCAGAAATCAGCTGACTTTCTTACCAAAGTTCAGATTTCTGATACTAGATTGTTTTGATAAGTCTTTATCAAAATCATACACCTTCCCTTAGATAGCACACTTGTGTATCTAAACAATTATGAAGAGGGATGCCGTAATCATAATGTTTAGACCTTTTTGCCACTTCTCACAAGTCCATATTAGTGTGCCGGTTAACCACACGCGCTCCACTAACGACTTTGAGAATGCAAATATCACAATTGCTATCTAGCTAAAATCTACTTAGTGAAAGTGTTTCGTCACCATCATTTTCATGAATCGGAGAGAAACCTTATGACACTTAGATTTACTGGTGTATGTGTTCTTATCCATGTGAATTGTCAAAATCATAGTCACAAGACAAGGATAATGACAAATCCAAACTCATATGGACTGAACTCAATCTTAATTTCTTGCCACCTGGCAGCTCAAGGGCCTGCCATTGCTTCCAAGTTGTTATGCAACACATTGAGAACTCTAAGAACTCATATGCAAAGTCAACTTCAACTGGAATGGGCACAGTATATGTCAACACAATAGATTATAAACCTCAAATTGTGTGCTAGAGAAGAACTTTAGGTTTTATTCTTGATTAGTTCTTGAGACTTTCAAGACCTTTAAGACTCCCACTGTCCTCTTGACCTATAAGACTCCCTTGTCAAACATCCAAGAGACAGTGTGGATTCTAATCAAGACAAACACTTCACACAATTGGCCTAAGTTGGTCTTTGTTTTATCCAAAACATCACAACTTACCGATTTCAAATGTACAAGAGTAGAAAACTTTTACTCTTACATTTGACAAGTGTTTTAAACCTTCTTTAAGACATGTCACTCAAGTTACAATCTTGGAGTATGACTCTAAGACTTGTATTGGAACGAAGTATGACTCATCTTCTTGATTTAACCACTTCAACAATTCAAGATCCCTCTTCTTAGTCATAAGAATGCACTAAGATTTCCTTAGAGAACTAATTGTGCTATGGTTTCTTAATCATTAAGATGATCACAAAAACTGATACTAAAGTACTCTCCCATCTTTTCAGATTTGAGAAACTTTTATCCTTCTGCCTAAATTGATTCTTCTTATTCGCTCTGCCTTACATTGGAACCTTTTCCAATGTCTCAGAGTTACACTTAAGCTTGTAAGTATAATCATATTTACTGAACTTAAGTAAATCATGACGAATAGTCTTATCAAACTTTTTGTGGTGGACTTGACCAGTGCACAAGACTGTGTACTCGATCCCTTAGTCCTTTACTTGATTCACACATCCATGTGAACAAGTAATTAGTCTTAATTTTCCAAAACTTGAAAGTTCTCATTCATCATGCTATACAACTTGCATGATTCCAAGTTCCGGTCCAATTGAACCTTGGATGATGAGAATCTTTCCTTATTTGGTAAATTTAGACATTACCACAAATGAAAGAATCAATTTCATATTTCCACTCTTGCTCTTAACGGAATTATATAAGCAACAATTTTTCCTCAAATGCCATTGTAAGGATATTTTAAAATAAATAAAATCAAAAAATTCTCTTTTATTTTAAAACTTTGCGGAAAAAACTTATCCTTACAATCCATATGAAAACTTGTTGTTATCTATTCCTAAGCGATATCTCATAACTCCTGAGAAGTAGCTCAAGAATCCGATCTTCAAACTATGCGATAGAAATCCATCTACGCCATCAGATTCAGCATATTCTTTCTTTAAGTTTCTTCACTTTTCTTTGATTCTTAAACATCACCATGTGACCCAGTCACATCATGTATCAAGAATCTCAGAATAGAAACTTAACAGAGTTAGATAGTGGAATTTACCTGAAGTAGAGTCAAACTTATTGACTTTAACATCCTTAGGTAAATTTGGCAGCTTCGTAACCAATGCCCCTTTCTTTGGCAATATAAACATATGGAACCTTTGATAAAGGTACACGGGACTATCACAGACTTAGCTTTTCTCTTTACCATTTGGTCAACCGAGTTGACTATGGCCGATCCCTTTCCACTGGGAAGAGAATGCTTTTCGGATTTCCTGTGTCACTATTGTCAATGTCCATCAAGTTTTAAGGAAGTTGATCTTAACAAATAGATAAGATCATAAGGGTCTTGTCATAGTCTGTTTCATAGGTGTCCCAAAGGAACTCACTATGTGACTTAGAAAGTGATTGAACCACCAACTTTCTCAAGACTTTGACACCCAACTCTCCCGGCTTGTCAATATGTGACTACATCTCCAAGATGTGTTCACACCTAGACCTTGCCTTGCCAATAGGGCTTGAGTGACCTTAAACTTTTCAAGAACTTGTGGGTTGGGGAGAATAATTGGAGGAGGTGAAAGAAGTATGATTTCCAAAGGACATCATCTTCATTTAGGAAACCTTGTTTCACTAGATTTGGGAAGATCATAGGTGTCTATTACAGACATCTTTTGGGAGATATTCAAGATAGTTGATTTAAAGTCCTTAATATGACACCCAATATGAAATATTAAGGCTAGGACCCAACAAACTATTTTATAACTTAGAAGAGGTATGCCGTAATCCAAGCTATAAAATATTTGAAGGTAGGTGAATGACGATTCACCAATTTCCACCAAGATAAACGAAATGTATTATTAGGTTTTAATTGGTTTTGAAACTCCTAGATCTTTGAGATTCATTGAACTTTTCAAAGGCATGTTTCAATCTCGAGTGTGCCCTTCAGGTTTTGTGACTGGGATGCCGAGGATCACAAAACAAGGTGTGAAGTAACCATGCAAATCACTTGGTACCCTTAATAAATTACCCCTCAATCGATGTGCCGGTTAACCACACACGCTCCATCGATACTATGATAAATATTAAGTCACCCTTTACCTACCTTGTTAAGTCCAAGTTAGTGTGCCGGTTAACCACACACGCTCCACTAACGACTTAGACAAAGTGTAAAGTGTAATTTCATGGGTTAGCACCTTATTCACATTTTTCCTAAGTAACTAAGATTGGGTATTATTAAGAGTTTAGTTACTTAGTATTATCATTAAATACTTTTAATGAAGGGAGAATTCTAGTCCTGTCAAACCCGTTCGGCTAACGACCCTCCACCAGTCAAGCAAGCGGTGGGTGAGAGTGGACACCCATTAAGTTGCCATTTTATAGGCAACAACCTTATACCCACCTTATAGACCGGCTTCGTGAATGAGGCGTACTAGCGGTAAGACTGACTTTACTCTTATACATATATATATTATTAACTTATAATATTATAAAGTATAAGGGTTGAATTTTAACTTTTAAAATTCTAAGGGCTAACTTGGAATTAAAGTATTCATACTTGAAAACTTTACAAATTCCAAAACTTGAGGGCAAGTTTTGAAACTATTCAAAACTAATTAATTCCATAACTTATGTGTTTAAAGTAGTTTTAATCCAAAAACTCTTCAAGTTCCATAACTTGAGGACAAGTTATGGAAGACTTTAAACTAATAAAAGAACTAACTTTTCCTTTATTTTATAACTTATGGATTTAATTATGGTTACATATTTTTCTTTAATGAAGTGACTCTTGAACTTTCATAACTTGAGGACAAGTTATGGAGTCATAAAAATTATTCAATGACACAAGACTCTTCATTTTGTAACCATTGCCAACTCTTATGAATTTTATGAGTCTTTAATGTGACTCTTCATGTAACTTGAGGACAAGTTACACAAACACATTTTATACTCAACTCTTAGATTAAAATGGATTGAAAACAACTATTTCACTCAACATTTCTATTAATCTAAGCAACTCATAAGAACAAGATAATTCAAATCAAACTTTTTCATGTAATTAGTCTAAACCTTAAACTAATACAAAACATGAATCTATTGACAATTATCTTTGAAAAAGGATTAGCATGAACATTACCACATCAAAAACAAGTTTATAAGTTCAAAAACAACTTAGGGTAATGTTCCTAGTCCATTTCTAGCCAAAAAACTCGAAAATATGCTGTCTGGGGGTCCAACTCGTCGAGTGCATGAACAAACTCGGCGAGTTGGATCGAATTCATCATTTTTAAGGCATGGACTCGTCGAGTCTCCTGATGGACTCGTCGAGTCTGATGGCCAGACAGCACCAGATTCGTTTTTTCAGCTTCTATTGCAGGTATAACAAGAAAACAAGCCTAGGCTCTGATACCACTGTTGGGTTTTGAGCATTCTAACACTTCCTAAGTGTACATGCAACCCTAAATACCTTGGATCTATGTTTTCTCTATTATACATGCAAATAAGAACATCCAAGGTATTATCCTAATCTAGCATACAAAACAATGACTATAGCAAGATAGAATACATACCTCTTTGGTGTAGAAAGTCTTCATGAAGCTTGAGTGCCTAGTGCCCCAAGTGTGACACCTCAAATGGTTCACACAACACCAATTACACATGGAATGACTTGAGAGAAAACCCACACTTCATGAAATCGGCTAGCCCTTCTAGTACACTCACTAGTGCCGATTTTGGTGAATAATATGATGCTTATATAGTGTTACAATTAGGGCAAACCCTAATTGTCATGACCTTTCATTTCCAAGACCCATGGGTTATGTAACCTCCATGGAGCATCCATGGACCATCCTATGGGTTTAATCCAACTTGATTATCCATGGAGCTTTGGCCCACTATATAAGTTATGGATGATTTGCACAATCAACCCATATATTTAATTAGTCTTCTTTTGATCACTTAATTAATCCTAGATTAATTCTTGATCAATACTAATTAAATACTATTATTCTTATTATTAATATACTAGAACTTATAATATATTAATAACCATAAGTGTCTTATTTCTCTCATTTAGTCTATCCAAGTGCATGATGCCATGCAACCCAAATGGACCATGCCGGGTCGGGTCAAGTCTTACCAATTATAGTTATGGACTTAGACATTAATCCAACACATGTATCCTCTGGATGTCTCTCTCATCATTGGTAAACCGCAGTTGTCTTTCCTGTCAAAAGTTGTATCCGAAGTCAGCTGGCTATGGCACCGTAAGCTAGCTCATCTCAACTTCAGACACATCAACAATCTGGTCACCGGAGAACTAGTCTGCGGTCTCCTTATTCTCAAATTCAGCAATGATACTCTCTGTCCAGCTTGTGACTGTGGTAAACAAGTCAAAGCAAGTTACCCTCTGATAATGGACTCCAGTATTTCTGAACCACTGGAGTTATTGCACATTGATCTCTATGGTCCTTCAACTGTAACCAGTCTCAAACACAAGAAGTACATACTAGTTATTGTTGATGAATATACATGCTTCACATGGGTCTTCTTTCTCATACTCAAATCAGAAACACCGCAGATCTTCATTAACTTCATCAAGGAAAAAAAACTTCAGATCAAGCTTCCAGTTAGACGTATCCGCAATGATAATGGAACCGAGTTCACTAATCATCTTCTCAACAGTTTCTTGGTGTCCAAGGGCATTTCTCACAAATTCTCAGCACCCTACACACCGCAACAAAATGGTGTAGTAGAAAGAAGGAACCGCACACTAGTAGAAGCAGCCAGATCCATGCTTAACTTCACCCACCTTCCTCTCTACTTCTGGGCTGAAGCTGTAGCAACCGCATGCTTTGTCCAAAACCGAAGCATTGTATGCAAACGCCTCAACCAGACCCCATATGAGGGCCTCAACAACCAAAAGCCAAATGTTCATTTCTTTCATATTTTTGGGTGTAGATGCTTCGTGATTAACTACAGAGACCAGGTCAACAAGTTTGCACCAAAGTCTGATGAAGGCATCTTCCTTGGTTATTCTACTAACAAGGTTCCCTATCGAGTGCTTATCAGGCATACAAGGCTAATCATTGAAAGCTTCGATGTGAAATTCGATGATTCTCACATCGGAGATGCCCCTCCATCCACTGAAACCACCACAATCATGGAATGTGACATTCCTGCCTCCTCCAGTCCTTTAAATCTAGTTGAAGTCAATTCTGACGATCTTTTCGATCCTGTTGAAACGGAAAAACTATATGAAGTTCTTGTGTCCCCCGCAACTCTACAACAACATGCTGATGTTTCCGGACCATCTCTATCCGAAGTAGCATCTCACAATACTTCCACCTCTCCAGTTGAGGGGGAAAGCTCTACTCCTGATCTAGCCGCAACCATCGAGGTTCCATTACTTAATGTTGTTCTAATTCCTGCTCGCAGAGAAACATTATCATCAAACGTATCTTCGGATTCAGATGATGAACTCATAGAAAATATTGACACTAGAACCGATCCAAGAATTGTCACTCTCCCATCCGCAGTCCAGGCGGAACCTTCTCAGGTTCCAAATGGACTCCCTTCAACAATCCAAGGGGAACCTCTCCAAACCAATGAAAATGCCTCTCTCACCCCAACAAGTCAAGATGATTCAGCAGGCTCTTCACAAATCCAGGGGGAACTTGCTTCCCAATCCGAAGCAACCTCTGATATTGAAAACATTCCTTCTACCGTAGCTGCTAATCATCTGATGCCTCGTCTACATGTATGGACAAAGGATCACCCACCAGGCCAAATTATTGGTAACCCATCCGCATTTTGGATTAGTGTCTAAGTCCATAACTATTTTTGGTATGTGCTTGACCCGATGGTGAATGGTCCTTTTGGATTGCCTTCACCAAAGCAACTTGATAGGATGAATTATGGAGAGAAAGGATTAATTATGATTTATTAATATATTATGAGAATAATATATTAAAGGAGAAATCATATTGTTTAATTAATATTAGTCAAGAATTAATTGATAATTAGTTTTGTGGCTAAAAGAGATTAATTAAACTTAAGGGACTGGAACTGTAATTATAAGATAATCGCATTTGGGCTATGGATCACCTTAGAATAATAGGTTGGACGAATTCTATGGGGAAACCCATTAAAAATCGTCCAAGGGATATTCTAAAAGGGTCCATGGGATGTTTAGGGCTTAAGCATTCAGATTAGAGTTTCCTAGTTGAAAACCCTAATAGCCTACATGTATATATAGTACCCTTAAGCCCCAAAAACGTGCCTAAGAGTTCCACTAGGGTTTCTGGGCGTTTTGGGCAGCCTCCTTTCTCCTTATTCTTCATCCTCTTGCTCTTGGTGTTTGTGAGCCATTAGAGGAGTGACGCTTGTGACTCTAAGCTTTCTAAAGTCATTACAAGGAGGATTTGTGATTGTTATTGCTATATAAAAATCAAAGGTAATTTTCTAAACCCTAATTTCAGTTTATAATATGTTAGATCTAAGAATGTAAGTCTTGGATACATTGCATGTAAAATAGAGAAACCTAGATCCAAGCATTACGGTTTGCATGAGCACATAGGATGTTCTTATGGTTAAAACCCATCAGTGGTATCAGATACTTGATTGGTTTCTGTTGTAGGTGATGCTATGTTGAATTATTAACTGAAAACCGAATTCTGGTCTTTTGTTCGAACTGACTCGGTGAGTCACTACATGGATTCGGCGAGTCTGCCCTACTCGGCGAGTTCCAATGTGTGACTCGGCGAGTCGGAGCGTCAGACAGAGGGAATTTCGGATTTTATTGCTGTTTTGCTAAAGGATAATTAGCATATTCATTTTAAACTTATAAAATACGATTGTTAATGTTTCTAAAAGATTATCCTTGCCAAAACACAAGATAATTTCCAATTGATTAGATAATAACTTCCTTATATGATTAAAGATTGATTACTTGTATTAATTGGGTAATTTATCTTGCAAGAAATTGAAATTAGGTCATATATAGATAATGACAAAATTAATTGTTTAATTTCTATTATTTGTTATTTGATCCTTGTGTTGTGAAAAAGTTACAATTGTGCCCATGTAAGTTTTATGGTTTAAATTTGAACTTAAAGGTTTTGTTTTGGAATTTAAATAGTTGAAACCCAAATGTTTCGAAATGTTTCAAAACTTGCCCTCAATTTTTGGAATTTAAAAGTTGATTTAAAGTTTAATTTAGAAATGTTAAAATTCTAAAACCCTAGTATTGTTTTTGAAAAGTTCAAATCACATCTTTATGGTTTTATTAATTATTTAAAGTGTATAATTAAAAGAGATTTAATAAATCCATAAAGTTTTGGTCTACGATTTAATTAAATTAAAAGTGTAATTATTAAATTTGACCACCCAGTATTTTAAAAATGTAAAATACACCCTATACTATATATAAGATTAAAAGTCGAATATTATATATATGTATGAGTAAAAGTCAGTCTTACCGTTAGTAGGCCTCATTCACGAAGCTGGTCTATAAGGGGTGTTTAAGGAAATTGCCTATAAAATGGCAATTGAATGGGTATCCACTCTTACCCACCGCACTCTTAACTAGTGGAGGGTCGTTAGCCGAACGGGTAGGATAGGACATAAACCTTGCATTATAAGTATAATGAAGTACAAAAGTAACTAAATATTTTACAAACTCCGAATCTTAGTTACCTTAGGCAAAAGTGAATTGATGCAACTCCATGAAATTACACTTTGTACCCTTGAGAAGACATTAGTGGAGCGTGTGTGGTTAACCGGCACACTAAATTGTTCTAAGCAAAGGTAGCTAAGGGTGACTCAATGTTTGATCATAGTTCGGTGGAGCGTGTGTGGTTAACTGTGACATCCCCTAAATTCTCGGCCAGAAAAGACCAATTTAATTTATGCTTTTTAAAATCAAATCAGAGAAATCTTTATAAAAGATGTTGCGGAATTGGTCCCCAAAACAAAATATGATAAAAGTTTGTCAAAACCTTTCTTTAAGAAATATATCATTTCCTTTTATATCAAAACCTCGGGATGTCATGTTCTGATACAGATCAAAAGCATAAACAAGAAATTATAAGCCTTACGTCAGTTATTTGTAACTACTGGCCTATAATCCAAAATTCAGTCATCATCATCATCCGACTATGCTCTGGGTCCTCTACCTATAATATAAATAGTTGAGTGGGTCAGGCTTGGAAGCCTGGTGAGCATATAGGATTTTCAAGCCACAATATATAAATTTATTATGTTTAAACGTCAATCAATCAACCGAATTACCCCTAACCCCATTATTTTATTTATTTCTTAAGGGTTTACCCTAAGAATCAACTATCACTCCTTCCTAAGGATTAATCCTAAGGAATAGACACAAAGTCACCTCCTGACCGGGGTTTATACAACGGGCACTAATTCCATAGCTGCCAAGGTTTATTCAACATGTGCTATCGATAGTATTATTTACAGGTATTCTCTCCTGCACTACATGTCAATGGGTTTTTTTAGAGTACAACAAATGAACATATAGTTCATCACACCTATAGGTTGCGGGCCTGCTAGTGTTCCATAGACTGTCTAGAATAGTCCATGGGTGTCATTCATACTCTGTTGAATGATGGGGGACAACAATTTGGGTAAGTGATTCTCTCAAATTTCACCACTCACCCTCAACTCATGATCAATATTATTGATCATCTCCTTTATCCAACTCACCTTTCATTATACCCACTATTTCATCTACCCATATTTTACCCAACATTTTTCGTAGATAAAAAATACATATATAGTTTAAATTATTTAAGAACATGAATAAATCATTCCTTCAGCACCCATCTCAAATAAACAAGAAATATATATTCACACAGCACGTATTTTATATAAAATACTTCATATATATGTGTAAGGTGAAAGTAACTACACACTCACTCGACTTAATGAAAAATGGGCAACAATACGTTTCCTAAAACGGTCGTTTCTAATAAAACCGAGAGTTTTATTGAGAAACCGGGCTCTGCGAGGGTCGGGCTTCGAAACCGAAAAGATAAATTTTCCGGGCTTCTCGGGCACTTCGTGGAGTATTCCGGGGTTTACAATCG